>NW_026988453.1:13522500-13795000 GCF_030222135.1 Aotus nancymaae | reverse complement strand
AGAGACAGGGCATGTAATCAGAGACAATTTGGTCATCACACTCAATAGAGCATGCAAACAACTGAAGATGACCACAGGAGGCCTCAGTGAATGTAGTGGACATGTGGGCTGGAAGTTAAAGGTCATAACTCAATTCCAGTTCAAATGCCTGTGAGGAAGACTTCACTATTTGAAGAACACTGCAGTAAATCATTCCTCAAAGTAAACCCTTTAATAATAGCATACAGTTGTTGATGTGTTTCAGAAAAGTCTAGATTGTAGTGTAACATGCTTTTTTTTTTTTTTTTTTTTGAGACAGAGTCTCCCTCTGTCACCCACACTGGAGTGCAATGGTGCGACCTTGACACTGCAACCTCCGCCTCCCGGGTTCAAGTGATTCTCCTGCCTCAGCCTCCCGAGTAGCTGGGATTACAGGCACACGCTACCACGCCCGGCCAATTTTTTTTTTATTTTTAGTAGAGACGGGGTTTCACCATGTTGGCCAGGATGGTTTCGATCTTCTGACCTCGCGATCCACCCTCCTCGGACTCCCACGGTGCTGAGATTACAGGTGTGAGCCACCGTGCCCGGCCTATGTAACGTGCTTTCTTAAAGCAAGACCCACCCAAGTATTGCAAATGGAATATTACTGAGCAGGCAAGGGGGGCAGAGCAGGGCAGTGCTTAGGAGGGAACGTGATACGTAAAGTTCCTAGTCGCCCTCTCTGAGGGACTGCTGTTTCCATCGTCCCAGGATCTGCTTTCCTTTGGAGCCCTGGGGCCAGGGTGTCAGGGCGCCTGGAGCTTCTCCTGAAGCCTTCGTTCTTTTGTCTGAGACTTGTCCCGTTGCCCTGGAACGTTCCACCAAGGTCGCCTCCTATCCCGGTCACTCCGAGAGGTTGTGTTGGTTCAGCTACAAGACTCAGAGAGCGTTTCCCCTCCAGGCCCCACAGAGGGTCACGTGTGGGTGTGTTTTGGTGATTATCGTTGCTATTACTGGGCTAGAACCTCTAGTCCCACTTTCTTAGCCCGGAAAAATCATAGCAACTCATGACTATCTGTAACAATTAGCTCTTGATGGGAAAATTATGACCTAGTGATTATGGTGCAAAATCCTGGGGATGTTTTTAATGAAAGGGATTATTAATGCAATATTGAACCAAGCCAAACTTATCCGTTTTTTTTTTTTTTTTTTTTAAATTTTTAAGTAGAAACAGGGTCTTGCTATATTGGCAGGCTGGTCTCGTACTCCTGGACTCAAGCAACTCTCCAGCCTGGGCCTCCCAAAGTGCTGGGATTACATGTGTGAGTCACTTTGCTTGGCCCTGTTAAGATTTATATTGTGTGTTATTTAAGTCTGACTATCGAGGGCTAAGGCTCAGGGTGAAGAGAACTGGGCTCCTTGACACTCCCTACCCTCTTGCAGGGAGTGACAGGAGGCTCACTCAAGTGCCTGGGCGTGAGTCATCTGGTGTAGGCAGCAAGTCAGTTCTTTCAGAGCCAGCCCTGAGGCCTGTCGGAGTGGGTGGAAGCCTGTCCTTGTCCCTGATGGAAGACAGCTGGGGGTTTCTATTCCCAGAACTTTCACCGAGTTGTCATGGGTCTTTGCTGCTGTCAGGCCCCCTGTTGAGGCAGATTCTTCCTGTGGACTCTATCTGAAGCTTTCTCTGCAGGCCTGGCTGCATGTCCTCTGCACCAGCCAGGACCAACACAGGTCCCTGATGGATAGTCTGTGCTGGACAGACATCGCCATGGACTGGTCCCTTTGGGAGGAGATAGTGCACATCCCTACACAGGCAGGGCACCGTCACAGTGATGGCCGGGGGCAAATGAGAGGCACTGCATAAATCAAGTCAACAAGACACATTTGTGTCCTCCAGAGAAGATGCCCGTAGAGAGACACAGTACATCAGAGTGTGGCGCGCACAAAACGGAAAGGCAAAAATGATCTAGACGGCATCCCTTGGAAGGCAGGGATGGTGTCTTGATCCTCTTTATGTCTCCAGCAATGGCACAATGCCTGGCACACAAAAGCCACGGGCCACCGGTTTGGAAGAATTCGTGAGTGAATGGATGAATTCAGACTGTAATTTAAGATTATGCTGCACACGTATATTCCGACCCCTTGTGTGGATGTCACAAGCTCATTGCATGCATCATTGTGTTCAGTCCTCCACAACCTATTCATTGACAGGGATACCGAATTTTAGGTTAACAACTTGCCTAAAGTTGCATGATGATAAGCAGCAGAGGACCCAACCCCAGGTAAAGGAAAAAAAAACAGGAAGAAAGAAAATATTTCATGAGCACCTATCCCAAACCAAGTATCATTAGAAAGCCTTTCAATCTACCTTGGAACATTGATGTTTTGTAAAATTCTGTGAACTGTACTTTACTCTCCTTACTGACAGCTGGAGAGACTGAGGTTTGGAGACGTGAGGTGGTCTGCCCTGGGCACACACAGCCATTGGCCATTAAACAGAGAAGTTGATTATAGTCCACGCGCAAGTCTACAGCCCAGAGCTCTTTCTGTGACCCTAGCTGCCTCCCTCCGTACACTCTAGACAGGAGAAGACCTCCTCTTCACGCACATCTCACAGTGGGAGCAATGCAGGCAGCATATTAGCCCCGTGGGTTGGGAAAACATGTTGATATTCGTATCCTTTTGTTTAGGACAGTCATGAGAAGCCTCCTGCCTGTGCGACAGGAAAAATGTGAGCCCGAGGCTCCCAGGACGCAGGTCTGGTTTGTTGGTGCTGAATCCCCATTAGCTCCGCTCAGAGATGCCTCGGTCTTCAATGAAATTAACTTTTGTGTATTTGACCTCTGAATTTCCCACTCTATGAAAATATATTGTCTTTAATACAACATGAGCAGATATAATTCAGCCTGGGAATTCTGGAAAGGCTTCCAGGAGGAGATGGCATTGGAATTGGGCTGTGAAGTGTAAGGACTTCTTGGGGCTGAAAATGAAGGATCGTGAATTGCAGGTTGAGGAAAGAAAAAATCTAAGACAGATGGGCTGTTCCTCCCCCCATCCCTTCTCTAACCCCCGACACCTCTAAACAAAAACCCACCACCCAATGCCAAGAACAAATAGGAAGGCAATCTATTTCTTTATGGAGAGCAAGGAAAGAGATCACATCTTGATATCTACTTTATCCCCAGAGCCTACCACAGTCCTGGCAATTAGGAGATACCCATTTAATATTTGTGGAAGAAAGGAGAGAACAGACCGCATTCCCCAAACCAGAGCAGAACTGCATCTTCAGTGCTGAAAGCATGACTTGGACGCTTGATCTCTTTGGGAATTAAGGGCTGGGTACTCCCAATCTGTGTCTGCTCATATTGCCATTATGCTTTGGCCTTTACAAGACTCAGAGCTAAAGTGGTGGCATCTGTCAGTCTCGTGGTTGGTACTTGCCTGTATCTCATTTCCTACCTTCATATTCCTTCTGTCCTTATTGTCATTTATCTTGTGTTTTATGCATCTTCAGTGAGGATCTTTGAATTTGTTGTTTTTTCAAACCAAAGTGGAGAAAAAACTTTTTCAAGGTGAGTAAAATAAATTGACAAACCCAGGAGCAAACCCCAGTTAAAGGAATATCGCCTGCACAACAGCACCCCTCCTGATGGAGAAGGTGGGGTGAGGAGGATGGGCAGGAGTCATCTGCAGAGTATCGGGGAGCCAGGCCAAGGGAATGCGGGTGGCTCTGCTGCTGGGGTTGGGGGACTGGGGGTGGGGAGAGGCAGCTGTTCGTAACTTCTTCAAGGCCGTGGCACTGGACCTGGGGCTGACAAGCTAAAATTCCAAGACTCGTAGGCAGGTTCAGATTCCTGTTAATGTGCGTATGCAGCTCTCAGAACCCTTTTAATGGACTTAAAACGGGAATGTAAGGGCCACAGGCATTAGGAGTGAATGTTTTAAGCAAGCCAAGATCCTGAACAGATATGAGCCAAACCAGCTGGGACACCAGCAGCCAGTTCTGCCGTCACTTTCTGCTTTCTACATTGTTTTTGGAGGAATGGACAGTCAGATCAGCAGAAGGAAAAACTAAAACAAAGTCCCTCTAGCATCAAAAGTTTTGCTTTTCATGCTGGAAAGAACAGACTCTGGGCCAGAAAGACTTAGGAAACAGCCTGAAGGCATTTTTCTTTCTCCAGCCTCTTCCTTCTGCTGCGAGACTCCAGGCAGTGTCGTGGGCTCTATTCCCACTCCCCTTCCCAGCCCTAAACCAGGCAGAGTTTTTCTCTCAAGTGCCAGGAAGTGTCAGAAAACAGCCCCCAAGGAGGTGTTGATTCAGTGTGAAAACTTCACACACGGGCCGAAGGACCCTTGCCTTGTTTTATGTTTAGTTCACAGGAGTATTTTTATTTGAGTTGTTTTAGGGAAAGGCAAATGTCACTCGTGGTTGGTGCAGCATTACCGTGTTCCTTTTACGGATTCTGGAGACTTACGGTGACTATTTTGAATGTAGGGTTTTTTTGTGGCCACTTCATCTCATCTGTGTTCTTTGCTGGACTTCATGATGCTAACGGCTGAGCGTTATACTCAGAGAGTACACTCCTGGCTCACTGTCAGGAATGGGCACTGGGGGTTGTAACTCCACTTGGTGGCCAGTGTGGCCCTGAGCAGCTGTCCTTCTGCCACCGTGGGTAACAACAGAGGCGGGACTGTGGCTGCCTAGGTGAGGGAAACCGTCTAGGCCTGGGGTCCAGGGGCTTCCTCCAGAACTGACCGGCCTCCCCACTGTGCCTTCATCATGCACTCCTTCACCAGCTGTTCATCCTGCCCCTACTGTGTGCAGGCCCCGGGGATAGAGCGTGAGCAAGGCAGGTAAAGTCCCTGTCCACAGTGGAATCTCAAGCTGCCAAGGACTTCAGAAAGTTAATGACCATAGCGCGTGAGGGGTGCTATCAGGGATACTATTTTATCATTGTATGATAAAGGGGTAGAAGAGAGGGACACCCGAACCAGGGTGAGGGGGTGAGTCCCAGGGAGATGACATCTGAGTGAGTACCTGAAGGAAATAAGAGCTGGCTGGGCAAGGAGGAGGAGGAAAGGCAACTCAGGCCAAAGGAACAGCATGTAAGACATCTCAGAGGCTCTAGAGAGGCTGACGTGTCTGAGGATATTAAAAGGTCCTGGTGAGAAATGAGTCAGGTTTCACAGGTCCTGGGCTCAGGCTAACCTTCCCCTGATGGGCCAACGCCTGGGAATGAGAGTATAATTTAGAGAGGTGAAGGAGAACCAGCTCAGGCCCCTGAAGAGAATAACAGCCTCCTGAACGTCCCAGGACTTTAAGATTTACACACATCTGGGCCGGGCGCGGTGGCTCAAGCCTGTAATCCCAGCACTTTGGGAGGCTGAGGCGGGTGGATCACGAGGTCAAGAGATAGAGACTATCCCGGTCAACATGGTGAAACCCCGTCTCTACTAAAAATACAAAAAATTAGCCGGGCACGGTGGCGCGTGCCTGTAATCCCAGCTACTCAGGAGGCTGAGGCAGGAGAATTGCCTGAACCCAGGAGGCGGAGGTTGCGGTGAGCCGAGATTGCGCCATTGCACTCCAGCCTGGGTAACAAGAGTGAAACTCCGTCTCAAAAAAAAAAAAAAAAGATTTACACACATCTTTGCAGAGCCCCAGGTAGTGGTCCCCAGTGTGATTTCCCACAAGATTTCTGGAAGGCCAGGTATGATGGCATTTATATTAGCAATAGTGTCTGGCTTCCTCTCCTTCCCCCATGGGGCTGGGGCTGTCTAGGGAGACGCTGACTTGGCTAGTAATACACGAAGGTGAATTTCATGGGCCAGGATCTGTAGCAGCCAAAATAAAGGGAGATTTTGGAGCTAGAGAGGTGGACTGAACCAGACCTCTGTGGAAGAGCAGAAGCCAGAAGAGGCCAGGTGAACTGCGTGAGGCTTGCTCTGAGAGCCAGCATTTTGAAGGGAAGCTGGTGGGGATCATGGGGCAAAGGGCATGGGCCTTGTGACGATCCTTAATTGTCCTCTATAGGCTGTAGAGTGCAGTGGGCTGGCCTGGATTAGATGGAGTGAAGACATAACGTCACCTTCGCAATTGATATGAGTCACAAGGTTGGGACTATGGAGTTCACCATTTGAGCGTGGAGTCTGTGCAGGCAGGGGTGTGCAGAGCAGCAGGTGTGGTGAAAGGAGCCAGTGTTGGAGGGCAAGCAGACCCAAGTATGACTTCCGTGCCTGCCGTGCCACCTTCAGCCACGTGGCATTAGGCAAGTGAGTTAATCTCTCCGAGCTTCATCTCTTCATTCTGTAAAACAGGGATAAGACAGTCAGGCACTGCCTAATGTGATCAGTGGTAGTGGTTCCATAAGCTTATAAAGGAGCTGAAAAGCTTCTATCACCTGGTGACATCATAGCCATTGTAACATTGTAGCTCACTTAATTTGTGTCTATATAACTTTAGTGTAGCCTGTGAGTACGGTGTTCTTAGTCCATAGTGTACAGTAATATCCTAGACCTTCTCAGCCACTTACCAGACTCACCACAGCAACTTCAGTCCTGCAAGCTCCACTCTTGCTAAGGGCCCTACAGGTGTGCTATTTTTATCTTTTCTACTGTGTTTCTACTGTACCTTTTCTATGTTTAGACAGACAGACACAATCACCTATGGTATTCGGTACAGTAACGTGCTGTACAGGTCTGTAGCCTGGGAGCAATGGGCTATACCATATAGCTAGAAGTGTAGTGGGCCATCCCATCGAGGTGTGTTTAAGATGTTCTCACGATGACAAAATTGCCTAGTGACACATTTATCAGAACGTATCCCTGTTGTTAAGCGACACATGACTGTATCTATATCGCAGGTTGCTCATGAGGGCTAATTAGCATAGTGATTGTGCAGTGTACATCACGCTGTCTGCTTGTGGGATGTTTTCCCCAAGGTAATGCCTCCCCAGCACTGTATGGGAGGGCTCCTGGGCTGGGGAGGACCCACGCACAGTGCCTGCACAGCAGTCAGAGCTATCATTTCTCCTTCTTCCTTTCTTTCTTTCCTTCCATCTATCTGTCCATCCACCCACCCATTTCTACTTCTCTGTATGTATCTACATATGGTTTTTAAACTAATAGAATCATGGGCCTGACTCTTAGTTAACTTAGCTTCATGATGTCACCATCATCTGTCTTAAGTCTGTGTTAGTTTGCTAGGGCTGCTGTAAAAAGTACCACCATTTGAGCAGCTTGAGTAATAGGAATGTATTATCTCACAGTTCTGGAGTAGAAGTCCAAGGCCAAGGTTCTGTAGGGCTGCTTCCCTCTGAAGGCTGTGAGGAAGAATCTGTTCCGTGCCTCTCTCCCATCTCCTGCTGGTTTGCTGGCAATCCAGCACCCCTCGGCTTCTGCTGTATCACCCCAATCTCTGCCTTCATCATCACATCCCCGTATGCATATCTGTGTCTCCATGTCAAAATCTCCCCCACCCACGACCTTTTCTAAGACAGGGTCTCGAACTATTGCCCATGCTGGAATGCAGTAGCGTGATCTCTGCTCACTGCAACCTCTGCCTGCCTCCTGGGTTTAAGCAGTTCCAGTACCTCAGCCTCCTGAGTAGCTGGGACCACAGGCATCTGCCACCTTGTCCAGCTAATTTTTTAGTAGAGATGGGGTTTCACTGTGTTGGTCAGGCTGGTCTGGAACTACTGGCCTCAAGTGATCCACCTGCCTCAGCCTCCCAAAGTGCTGGGATTACAGGTGTGAGCCACCACACCTAGCCCAACAGTTTCCCTTTTTATAAGGACATCTGTTATTTTGGATTAAGGATTCCCTGGTCTTGAGCCTCAAATCCAAATGCCTCCTCCACCCTTGTCCTCTCTGCCCCGTTCCCTTTCCAGGGAAATGGAATTGTGCTGGTTGGAGGAATTGGGGGCTGTTAAAGTAACCCAACAGAGACTTTCCATTTTGGAATTGGGAATCTAAATGTTACAGCAAGACCCATCGAACACTTACTGTCCTAGCAGGAAATCCTCCCGGAAACTAACCCAATCCAGTTAAAATTATTAGTTATTTCGGACTGTGGGCTCAGTACTCGGGCCTGAATGGGCGAGTGGATACAAGAATGCGTAAGGTATCTTTACCATTTGGTGTGTCAGTCCGATAACCCTGCAGTTGTAAAGGAACTGAATATAATTCAAGTGATTGGCAAGTTTAAAGGGTCAGTTTATGAAACTGTGACTATAAAATCTGATTATGGACTCTATGTAAATATAAGATCTAATGATGTTTACTATTTCATTAAATAGTATATTTACATCAAAGATGAATTTAAAGCAGGAGCCTGTTCTCAATTATTAGAGGGGAATAGAGATCATGCTATGTTCAGAAAAGGGTTGTGCACTTCGGGCTGGGAGGATCATGGAAGAAGCGGATTCCTCAGTCCTTTGCAATAGAAGGAGTGTTTGCACCAACGGTGGGGGTAGGGGAAGGGAAGAGCAGTCCAAGGTAAAGGCAGCATGAATGGGCTCCAGAAAGGGTGAATGGTGGGTACCATTTCTTTGTCTGGAGAATAAGGCAGTGGATTCCTTCTTTGCCTGGAGAATGAGACAGTGCAGGGCTGTTGCAAACACACAAGATGCTCCGTGCGATGAGCTGTGCTTGGTATCCGCATGACATACTATTGTACCTGTTTGCATTATTGTGTCCAGCCTTGCCCTGTGCCTGAATCACAGACCGGTATCATGGCTAGAGCACACTTTAGAGTGAGTGGTAGACAAAAAAGACCTCATGTGCCGTTCTGTGAAAATTACGTCTGCCTGAATAGAGTCAATCTCAGATGAATTGGGAGGGACGGAGGGAGGGCAGGGAAGGCCTCCCGAATAGAGTCAATCTCAGATGAATTGGGAGGGAGGGAGGGAGGGAGGGAGGGAGGGAAGGCCTCCCAAATAGAGTCAATCTCAGATGAATTGGGAGGGAGGGAGGGAGGGAGGGAGGGAAGGCCTCCCAAATAGAGTCAATCTCAGATGAATTGGGAGGGAGGGAGGGAGGGAGGGAGGGAAGGCCTCCCAAATAGAGTCAATCTCAGATGAATTGGGAGGGAGGGAGGGAGGGAGGGAGGGAGGGAAGGCCTCCCGAATACAGTCAATCTCAGATGAATTGGGAGGGAGGGAGGGCAGGGAAGGCCTCCTTCTATTTGTTCTGTCCCCATGACACATTGATGGTCCTTTTATAGGTTCCTAAGGGGAGGGAATGGCCTGGCTCTAGGAGTTTCATCCTTGTTAGTGCTGAGGGATCAGAACATGCTCCTGCAGACAGGCCACATCTGGAGCCCACAGCCTGCCACTGGGCTGGAGCATTAAACCAGCAACATGGTGAAGATGTTTCATTTTCCATCTGTGCGGCCAGCCGGCTTCCTGGCCAAGAGCACGGATCAGGGAGCCACTTTATTGACCACATGAGAAACGGCGTTGGGGGAGTACAGCAGAGCCTGGCTTGGGTTTTACTACCAGTAATTGCTTGTGCTGTCCCTGTCCTTGAACAGTTCTTGATGTAAATAGCTCTCTCTGGGAGGAGACTCTGGGCCAAGCCAGGGTAAATGCCCGCCTGCCTCATTACAGGCAGACTCTCTGTGTGCTTGGCAGGGGAAAAGGCTGGGTGCTTCTCAGTGCTGGGAGAGATGGAGACAGAGACCTCATTGCAGAGCTGGGGTTGGTTAGGGTGCATTCCCAGGGTGCGGGGACCCGCCCATCCACTGATTACCTGGCACCTGCTCGCACCCATCCTGGACATGGATGCACTTACCCACGCCTACCAGATTCCTCTCAGACATTGGTGAAGGAACAATATGAAAACCTGACCTCAGTGCCTTCTTATGCCAATCCCTACACACACACACACACATGCCTGCATGCACAAACGCACACCTCACATACAAATACCTGCTTACTTCCTGGACTGTGAATTCCCAGACAGTAGGGACTATGCTTTCTCTTCTGCACCCAGGCTTCGGTGTGACGCCTGATAGAACTTGTGTTCAGTACATGTCTGACAAATGTGGGATGATAGAGAGAAAGCAGGAAATGCCCGTCAGGGCCCTTCCCGGCACTGGAGTTCTTTCACTCATTTGCTGATATATCCTTGATCCTTTGTTTTCTCATCTGCAAAATGAAAATAACAGCATCCACCTGGGTGGATGTGATGAGAATTAGCCACTATTCTTAGCATAAATTGCTAGTAACTATTTTTATTGCCTTCTCTTTACTTAGTAAGAGGCATGGTCTGAGCCTCAGAATTGGCGCCCAGTATTTCCTGGCCAGGAGGCCTGAAAGATGTCATTGCTGTTCTCTGGGCCTCAGTTTCCTCATGAGTAACACAGCGGAGTTAAACAAAGTGATATGTGCAGTCCTTTCCAGCCCTGAGAGTTTGTGGTTCTAATTAAATCATTAGGTATCCATCAAGCAGGTTCTGAGCCACCAGCCATGGCTCACATAATCCCAAATAGTGGCTAAAGCAAAGGTCAGTTCTATTTGACTTTGAAATGCTTTGCTTATTTTGCGTTAGATTTTACTTTCCACGCTGCATTTTGCTCCGGCAACTATTAAAGGTCGTTTGCATCCGCTGCACATCACAGCAAGCCCTCCGTGGAATGCTCCCCACCCAGGCACGGTCTGCCCCTGCAAGGGCTGGTGTCTGAATTCCGTGGAGCTGATGGCGGCAAAGGCTGAGTGAATCTGGAAGGGGAACTTCCTCCTCCTTCTGTTTACTATAGAAGGCTTTGTGGAAGAGGGGAAATTTCAGAATGAATGAAACTAGTGGCAATGAGGATTAGAACCAGGGGGAAAGGACAGGATCTGGAACCAGACTCTGGGTTGGAATCTCGTCGCTCCCATTTAACCACTCCACATCGCTATTCCTTCATCTGGGCCAGTGACAACACCTACGTCAGGGTCATTGCGAGGGTAAAGTAGAATACAATGTGCAAGGATCACCTGGCCTCGGCATTCAGTGCTGCTGCTGATTGTGATTACGGTCGGAGGAACGCTCTAGAGCCGGCCTGGCGTAGAAGCAGAACGGGATTGGGATTGAGGTGCCCAGATGCCGGGGAGACGCACAGTGTCACTGGGGATGGGGGGAAGTAAAGAAGAAGAGATGGCTGATCACAAGAGGAGGCCCTGACTTAGAGCTACAGAGCAGGGAAAGTGCTGATCCCGCAGGAGGACGGAAGACCAGAGAGGTGATGAGGCCTCAGAGTTGAAAGCCCTGAGATCCATCAACTGAGCACCTTCCTTTCACTGTATCTTCAGAGCATTGATGCGAGGTTTAGAGTGGTTCTAGCCTTTTTGAAACTTATGCCAAATGGGTTCTACCTCGGGGCCAGGGTCGACCCTCTGGCTTCAGAGGGACCAGAACGCTGCTCTGCAGCGCCTAGGACATCCAGCCCTAAGACTCTGTCACTGCTGCTTGGTTAGCCCAAAATTACACCTCTCTGGAAGTTAGTTTTCTCTGTCTGACCTCCACGTGTTACAGAAGGGAGGAGAGGCTTGCAAGGCCTGCGACTCTTCTCTGCCAGCTTTGTCAGCTCCTCAGGGGCTTAAGCAAGCGGACAAATGAGAGTCTGCAGGCGTGCGATCTGCAGGAGGGTTCAGGTCTGAAGACTTAGAGGAAAGGGTTTTCTCACCAGGGGCTTGAGCTGACGATTCCTTTCCTCCGGAGAAGCTGGCTGGTCTTGCCTGTTTCAGGTACTTCTTGGCGGGCGCCCTCTGCTCTTTTCTCCACCCTCAGCCTGGCAGGGGTGGTAGAGGGGAGGGAGGATGAAATGTGTCTTCAAAGTTGTTAATGCAGGTGAGATCGACTTTTGTCTCCTGAGCAGGGGCTGCCCTACCTCCCTACCTTCCTCTCTCCGTTTCCTGCCTCGGAAAATTCAGACCAAGGACCCCCGACCTCCGCCACCCCTCCCGACCTTCAACCCCACAAACCCTAGAGAAGGGGGGAGCTTGGGCTTGCAGTTTAAGCAGTGAGGTCTCTCGATGAATCATTTACTGTCCCTGGCTCTGCAAAGTGTGTGTAAGGAGGAATGGTGTAGACCAGTTGCTCTCCATGTCTGAGAAGGGGTGACCCAGTGGAACTTGGGTTTAAATAATAAACAGAATTACGTGTAGGTTTATAAAGTTCACTGTTAGATGATTAAATACAGACTTGGCTACTGAGGTATATATGGACTTTTAACTCTAAACCTTCAAAGCGAGAATAGCATTTAGGTTTGGGAGAGCCAGGGACCTTGTCTCTCTCAGCCTCTGTCTCCTCATTTATACAAAATAAGGACACTTGCCCCCACATAAGCGATCCCAAATGAGATCATGTGTGTGCTGGCTTTCTGTCAACCATAAATAGGAACAAGTGTCAATTTTCATATTGTTAATAATGGCAGAAGTCACGGCTCTCGCATGGAACAGTTTAGAAAGTCACTGGCCTCAAGACAGACGACTGGGCCAGGTCCCTTCTGGTTTTAGCATCGTCCTGGGGCTCTTCTGCCTTTGTTATCAGCGGAAACAAAGGAGGAGAAACGGGAGTGAATTGAAGGAAAGGCTGTGATAGACCTCTAATCTTCTAGGCGTGGAGATTGTTATTAGAAATGAGGCTGATAACCTAAACACTGAAATGGCCAGGAAGTCAAGGGCCCTCCTGCTGTTGAGACAGCAGGACACTGTGCTGCTCCTCAGCTCCCTCCCTTCCTCTAAAAGGGAGGGAGGCAGGAAGGGCCACTGCCTTTGACACATGTTCTCAGGTGGCACCAGAAGCTTTCCCCACCCTTGACCCAGAGAGATTGAATTGTGATGTCTGCTCTGGCCCAGGGCACCTCTCCTTGCCCTGGCATTGTTTCCTTACACTAACAGCTGGGCACTGGTGACAGTCCTGGAGAGGTGCGTCTCCTGTCCCATAGAGCGCACCCTGCACTTTAACATGGAGCCCCGTCTTTGAATACTGACATCCCCTTTGCCCGGCGCCTGGATTCCAGCTGTGCCTTCCTGCTTTGGGGCTGGGCCAATTCACAGTATAATTAGAAACTCAGCACAAGCCTGAGAGTACAGATTTTACGTAAAAACGGATACTGTCCCTCAGAGATCAGATGTTTCATGAGCACATGCTTTGGGTCCTGCTCTCTGCAGGGTCCAGAAGAGACAGAAATGTGAGACATAGTCTCTGTCCTCAGAGATCTTATGGGAGAGTTAGAAAGGCAGCATTTAATCTTGTCTTTTGTAACATTGTCATTGAAGAAAAACATAATGACACAAGCAAATACGTGTTAATAATCAGCATTTATTAAATGAGTACCAGCTGTGTGTCAGACATTTACACCCATGGCATTGACACGCATACAATTACCGTATAAACCGGTAAGCACTGTTATTAGCTCTGTTTTATAGATGAGAAAACGGATACCCAAAAAGGTTAAACAAGCTTGCCAGTGATGTATGCAAATGCTTGTTTCCCCACTCTCTATTATCCAAGTGTGGGGTCAGACTTCTGGATTTTAAGCAAACTGATAAATTAAACAGGTGGTATCTCAGCGTAGTTTTAATGTGTACATCTCACACTAGGGGTGAGATTTAGTGTTTTTTCATATGCTTAGAAGTCATTTAAATTTTCTTTTCTGTGATCTCTCTTCATATCTATTTTAAAAATAGGAATATTGGGGTCTTTTCTTATTTTCAGGAGCAGTTTTTGTCATAATGTAAATTACAAGTATTTTCCCATTTGTCTTTTAACTTGCACATGTGGATTTTTGCCATGAAGAAGGAATTTTTATGTAAGCAAATTTATTTTTATTTTATGAATTCTGGATTCTAAGTGAGTCAGAAAGGGCTTCTGGTATACTTTCTAAAAATTAAAGGAATAAAATTGTGTTAAACCTGGGAGATTAGCCACAAACATCTATTACTTCACTTTCCAGAAAACCCAATGAAATGATACAAAAAGAATTTTTTAAAATATAGAAACCCAGAAGGCTCAACTTGTTAAAACTTGGGAGAAGAGAAAGTAGCAGACAAGTGATTTTGACAGATGGAAAGTGGACACAGGAAAGGTAACTGGTTTAGTAAAGCTGAAGAGGCTGCAGCACGGATGCAGAAGGGGCTAACGATGGAAAAGGAGCCATTTTTTTTTTTTTCTCTTGCAAAGCCCAAGAAAGCTCTGGCCTTAGAAGCACAAATCACCATGGGGCGAGGAGGAGGTAAACTGCAGCGCTAAAATTCAGGGGGTTGGCTTAAAGTCCTTATTTGGGACAGCAAGATTTCCGGCTCCACACCTCTACCTCATGTAACCCAGTGACTGTAGAGATGATGCAAGGATCAAAAGGAAGATGCTTACAGTGAAGACATAAGGTCCATATACCCATGAAACAAAACAGGATGCTATTTAAAAATTCAAAAGAAGCAAGAGCTTTTGATTTTTAAAAAATAAGATAGAAAATTTAAAACATAATACATAATACAAAGTCTGGAAAATACAATCAAAGAAATCTTATAGACGATAAAAAGACAAAGGATAAGGAATAAGGGGAGGTGGAAGGTCACACAATTAAAACATCAGCTGTGCATCTCACCTCACAAGAGTTCAAAGAAAAAAAGACAGAAAATGGAGGGGGGAAAAACTATCAAAAATATAAGAACGCTTTTCTCTGAAGAACAAGAATCCTGAGATTGCAGCACCACCAATAGTCCAGCTCTTTGAGTAAAAAAGACCCACATCAAAAGCACAGTGTTGTGAAATTCTGTAAGTTTCCGGGGTTAAAAAAAAATCTTTAAATCTTCCAAAGTGATACAGTAAGTTACCCTCAAAGGATTAGTAATCAGAGTGGACATCTTTTTTTATTGCACTTTAGGTTCTGGGGTACATGTAAAGAACATGCAGGATTGTTGCACAGGTACATACATGGCAGTGTGGTTTGCTGCCTTCCTCCCCATCACCTATATCTGGCATTTCTCCCCATGTTATCCCTCCCCAACCCCCCACCCCACTGCTGTCCCTCCCCTAGTTCCCCCCGACAGACTTCAGTGTGTGATGCTCCCCTCCCTGTGTCCATGTGTTCTCATTGTTCAACACCGGCCTATGAGTGAGAACATGCAGTGTTTGATTTTCTGTTCTTGTGTGAGTTTGCTGAGAATGATGGTTTCCAGCTTCATCCATGTCCCTACAAAGGACACGAACTCATCATTTTTTATGGCTACATAGTATTCCATGGTGTATATGTACCACATTTTCCCTGTCCAGTCTATCATCGATGGGCATTTGGGTTGGTTCCAGGTCTTTGCTATTGTAAACAGTGCCACAGTGAACACATGTGTGCATGTGTCTTTATAATAGAATGATTTATAATCCTTTGGATATATACCCAGTAATGGGATTGCTGGGTCAAATGGAATTTCTATTTCTAGGTCCTTGAGGAATCGCCACACTGTCTTCCACAATGGTTGGACTAATTTACACTCCCACCAACAGTGTCAAAGTGTTCCTATTTCTCCACATCCTCTCCAGCATCTGTTGTCTCCAGATTTTTTAATGATCACCATTCTAACTGGTGTGAGATGGTATCTCAATGTGGTTTTGATCTGCATTTTTCTAAGGACCAGTGATGATGAGCATTTTTTCATATGTTTGTTGGCCTCATATATGTCTTCTTTTGAAAAGTGTCTGTTCATATCCTTCACCCACTTTTGAATGGGTTTTTGTCTTGTAAATCTGTTTTAGTTCTTTGTAGATTCTGATATTAGCCCTTTGTCAGATGGGTAGATTGCAAAAATTTCCCATTCTGTTGGTTGTCGGTTCACTCTAATGATGGTTTCTTTTGCTGTACAGAAGCTGTGGAGTTTAGTTAGATCCCATTTGTCTATTTTGGCTTTTGTTGCCAATGCTTTTTGTGTTTTAGTCATGAAGTCCTTGCCTATGCCTATGTCCTGAATGGTTTTGCCTAGGTTTTCTTCTAGGGTTTTTATGGTGTTAGGTCTTATATTTAAGTCTTTGATCCATCTGGAGTTAATTTTAGTGTAAGGTGTCAGGAAGGGGTCCTGTTTCTGGCTTCTGCACATGGCTAGCCAGTTCACAATGTTGACTTATAGAAGCTAATAAACAAATACTTTGAAAATTCTGATAGAAGAATGAATTTCAGCCAAGAATTCCATGCCACAAATTATTATTCAAGGGTGAAGATAAAAAATATTTTTAAGAGTGCAGGAATCTCAGTGGCTTTGGGGGCATTTTTTGCTGAAGAACCACTAGAGGATGTGCTCCAGCAAAATGAGGAGAAAACTAAGAAAAAATAGCTACAGGTCCGCAGTGGAGGGAGATCTCAGGCCTGGAAAACAGCCAGATGACATCTGACCGAGGGGACAGAGGGCCCCAGAAATGAAGTCTCCAGGGGAAACATGAACTAATGTTTTTAGAAACGTGGAAAATATTTTTGGGGGCACTTGATAGAGGTATTTGAACATGTGAAATAAATTAGTGATAAAGACAGATGGAAGGTTAACTTCAGGGAAAAGAAAGGATTATATTAAACGTAAAAAAAAGAAAAAAAAGCTTGCCCAAGCATTGCTAATAAATAACAGCCATAATTCAAAGCCGAGGCTGTCTGATCCCAAGTTGGTGCCTTAGAATCTTAGAAGAAAGCTCTGCTACAGAGAAATGTTACAACCTCAGTTAGCCACTCTCTCTCTCTGGCCCTCAGTATCCTCACCGACATAGTGATTATCTATACAAAAGTACAAACCAAGCCAGACGTGGTGGCTCGGACCTGTAATCCCAGCGCTTTAGGAGGCTGAGGTGAGAGGATTGCTCAAGGTTAGGAGTTCAAGATCAACTTGGGCAAAATAATGAGACTCCTGCCTCTACCAAAAGAATAAAAAGAAAGAAACTAAAAAGTATAAATCATAAATGAAAAGAGAAAAATGTGATTATTAAAGTGAAAAACTTTGAGACAACGCAAGACCATAAAGATGATTAAAAGACAAGCTATGGGCCAAGACAGGGGTCAGCAGCTCTAACCGGAGCCAGTCCTGGCCCCCCGCGTGCTTATGCAAATGCAGTTCTGCTGGAACACATCCATGCCCACTTGCTTACATTTTGTCTGTTTGTGCTACACTGGCAGAATCGAGTAGCCTGCAAAGCCAAAAATGTTTACTATCTGGCCTTTTACAGAAACGGCTTGCCAACTGCTGGATTGGGAAAAGAATTTTTCCACGGATGTAAATAGCAACAAATTAAGACCTAAAATATATACAGAGAGATGACAAATCCATAGGACAAAGAGAATACAGGGGTAAGGTGGGAAGAAAGGCAGCAGATTGCGGCACTGTTGAAACCCACGCAGAGCACCTTTGAAGGAGTCAGCAAGTTCCTGGACCCTGGTGTGCTATATACCCTGGTGTGCTATATACCCGGGCGTGCTATATACCCTGGCGTGCTATATACCCTGGCGTGCTATATACCCGGGCGTGCTATATACCCTGCTGTGCTATATACCCTGGCGTGCTATATACCCTGGCGTGCTATATACCCGGGCGTGCTATATACCCTGGCGTGCTATATACCCGGGCGTGCTATATACCCTGGCGTGCTATATACCCTGGCGTGCTATATACCCGGGCGTGCTATATACCCTGCTGTGCTATATACCCTGGCGTGCTATATACCCTGGCGTGCTATATACCCGGGCGTGCTATATACCCGGGCGTGCTATATACCCTGGCGTGCTATATACCCTGGCGTGCTATATACCCTGGCGTGCTATATACCCGGGCGTGCTATATACCCGGGCGTGCTATATACCCTGGCGTGCTATATACCCGGGAGTGCTATATACCCGGGAGTGCTATATACCCGGGTGTGCTATATACCCGGGTGTGCTATATACCCGGGTGTGCTATATACCCTGGCGTGCTATATACCCTGGCGTGCTATATACCCGGGAGTGCTATATACCCGGGAGTGCTATATACCGGGGAGTGCTATATACGCGGGCGTGCTATATACCCGGGCGTGCTATATACCCGGGCGTGCTATATACCCGGGCGTGCTATATACCCGGGCGTGCTATATACCCTGCTGTGCTATATACCCGGGCGTGCTATATACCCGGGCGTGCTATATACCCTGGCGTGCTATATACCCTGGCGTGCTATATACCCTGGCGTGCTATATACCCGGGAGTGCTATATACCCGGGAGTGCTATATACCCGGGAGTGCTATATACCCGGGTGTGCTATATACCCGGGTGTGCTATATACCCGGGTGTGCTATATACCCTGCTGTGCTATATACCCGGGTGTGCTATATACCCTGGTGTGCTATATACCCCAGCCTCGGGCCTCATACCCCTGGCCAGATGAGGCCAGATGAGCTCAGATGAGAGCATGAGGCTTGCTCGGATCCCCCACATCTGCAGCAGGGAATGTGGCAGAAACTTGCGAGTTGCGTCAGTAGGCAGTAAAGTATCTGCTATCTGCTCCCTATACCAAAGAAGATAGCAGCGTTTCATCCTTGCTTCTTGCTTCCGTAAGCCTCTCAGTGTGTTTGTCATTCCTGGTGGCCTCCCCACCATGTATAGGAGGAGAGTATAATTGTTGCAACCATTACATATAAAAAGATGTCTTTTGAACACCATCCTTGGTGGCTCATGACTTCCTGGCTTGTGTGGTGGTTTGTCCTTTCCTCACTTGGCTGATTTTCAAGGGGTGGTGGCAAGACAGAGGATTCTTCCTGAGATGGGAGGGGGATCCGAGACCATCATGTCTAGCTCTTGCTGTCCCAGCCAATTTAATTTAATCCCTGGGAGTTGCCACTGATGGGTGGCTGAGTCTTTGGTAGCTGGTCAGGAGGATGGCAAAATAAGCTTGGGTTTGTGGGCTCATACCTAGGTTCAAATTCTAGCCTTCCCTACCACTCACTAGCCAAACACCTTGGTGCCTCAGCATCCACATTCATAAAATAAATCATTGTAACCCAGCTGCCAGCCATACTCATCTGGTTAACTAACTTTTTTATCAATTTTTTCTTTACTCCAGGAGAAAGTCATGTGTAGAATGTGGTCCATTGGTGAAACATTTTTGAAATGTCACTGAAAATTGGAGATGGGGCAGGATTAGGGGTTGGGGGTTGAGGGCTCATAGGAACAGGTAGGTCCTGCCAGTGGTGGGCAGTGAAGCTCTTCAGCCACCGTCCGTCCAGCTTCTTTGGTTCCCTCTGTTCTTAGCTTATGCTGAGTGGCTGTGCTTGCTGACTGGGAATCCACCCACCTAGGCCTGAGAGATTCCACTCCTGCTCTAAAGATGGCTTCTCAAAGCTCCTCCTTGGCAGACTGGGGCTCTGTCTTGGCCATTCTTGTAC
Source organism: Aotus nancymaae (assembly GCF_030222135.1). NCBI lineage: Eukaryota > Metazoa > Chordata > Mammalia > Primates > Aotidae > Aotus > Aotus nancymaae. The sequence goes on along the minus strand of NW_026988453.1, from coordinate 13,775,667 downwards.
TCATGCTACAAAGGTATTCCTCTGCCAGTCTTTCTCTGAACACGTCTGTGTCCACCAAATGCAGCTCTTCTGGCCTGGCATAGGACTGCCCCTCCGCTTGAACCAGTGACACACGAGGGCCACATTCTCAGTACGAGGAAGGCAAAACTTTCAATCCAGGGTGGGGAGATGCAGACATGCATTTATTGAGCTTTGGGGACACCATGTGCTTTATGTACATTATGTCTCATTTACCACACATGCCTACTCCACGGAGCCTGTGGTTCTCTTTACGGTGGGTACAAGAATGGAGCAAAGAGAGATTTACCTGGGGAGGGGAAGGTCCAAAATACAGGGACAGAGAGTGTGAGGTGGAAACTTAGCTGGAGAAATACACTTACTTTATATGGGTCTGTTGCACAGTAGGCTGGGAGATGACAGTGGTGAGAAGGAAAGAGTCTCATTTTCAAATAAAGGTGGGGCGAGCTGTTCTCTACTCCTAGTGAGTATCACAGAGGAAGCGGCAGTTGCCCGTGGCCTCCGCGGGGGGATGCAGGCTGGACGGCAGGCAGGCGTGGCAGCCCTCAGGCTCTGGTGGCGGTAAGCCTGGGTTCAGCCTCTTACCGTGTACAGTCTTGCCCCCAGCTTCCTCCTTTCCGAAATGGGATTACAATAGTGGCTACCCATAGGGGGGTTGTACAGGTTCATGGAAATAACGTATGTGAAGTGTTTACAACAGAACCCAGTGCACAGGAGAGCCCAGCATCTGGCAGCCACTGTCATTATCAGGTGACATGGGGCTCCCCGCCCTCCGTGATTCTTGTATATAAAGGCTCATTTTCATGGCTCTGTGCCTTCTTCTCTGCCCTTTCTCTTTTACCTTCTCTTCATCTGGTTATGCTCTGTCTATTCTTCTCTTAGGGCCTTGTCCTCCTCAGATGCCCTGTTACCTTGGACCAGGAGCCCACTTCTTCTGCTTTCTCCAGACCGCTTGGGTCTGGGGGATCTCCCACGGGGTAAGCTATGGGAGGCAGCAGCCCACCGTGGTCAGAACCGATCTGGTGGGGCCAGTCGGCAGTGTTTATTCTCCTGCCTCCTCCCCAACTGAGAAAGCCAAGATGGGCATACCTGCTTCAGGCCTGTGGGCTGGGTAGCTTATAGGCGTGGAATGGGAAAGCTAAACCATCCAGATCCTTAACTGCTTTCAACCTCTAGGTCAACTGAAATACTAAAAGTTACTCCTTGAGTGAACATACCAGCCTTCCCATTCTATATTGGATTTAGGACTGACTTTTGCCATTTGTGTATATTGACAGAAGAGGAGAAAAGCAATCCACAAACTGTCAATCCATATACCGACGGTGACAGCATGTGAGAAAATAGAGTAAAGGAAGGAGAGATGGTACAGTTGCTTGATATGCACCACAAGTCCCCTAATTTTGCATTATCTGCTTATGAATATTAAAATGCCACTTTCCCAGACGCATTGATGTGGATTGCCGGGCATGTGTGGCTGATGGAAGCAGAAGAGGAGCCTTGGACATATTGCCCTTGGCAAACTGCATGGCCAGGCTCCACATGGGGACTGCGCTCTGTGAGTGAGGAGCCGGTAGTCCCCGAGCCCTGGCCGTGGGCCAGAAATACAACCTCCCGCACCCGCCATGGCGGCGAGTGGCAATAGCATGAGTGCACAGTCTGCCGGGGTCAGACTAAGGATCTTGTGTGAATGTGCAGTTTGAGAGACAAATTACTTGTGTTGCGGCCTTGAAAAGAGGAGCACCTCAGTGTGTAATGTGGGATTGAAATCAGTGCATCCCATCTCTCCATTTGGCAAGAGCATCTTGCAGGCCTGCCAGAAAGATAAATGAATACTCCTGATGGAAAAGCCGAACTCTCAACCCCCAGGCCTGGAGCCCAGTCCCCCTGCGGGAGGCAGCCTGGGGTCTGGGTTACCAACACTGGTCACAGTTTATCATAATCCTCAGGGGAGTTCACTGCATGTCCTGGCACAAGCTCAGAGCCTGGCATAAGCAGGTATCCTGCCCATGTTTCTTGGGTCCAGCAGGAAGACCCTCTTTGCCCTCAGGTGCTCAGCTCTCTCCAGGGCTCTGGTGACCCTCCCAGGGAAGCTTCCTCAGCAAAGAAGCCTGAATTTCTTCTCTTCTCAAGGCCCGTTAAGCTCTGGAGCCTGTGGGTTCCCAGACCTGGTGGCAAAGTTAGGATATCAGCAGACTTGGGTTCTGGTCACACACTGATTCAGTAAACCATCCGCAAAGGACCTCTCTAAATCTGAAATTCCACTTTGAAAGACGAGTAATAATAGTTTCAATTTCACGGGCATGTGGTTGATAGTTGAAAGATGAGGTATGTAAAATGCTTAGCATCAGCCTGCTCAGTAGAGGGCTGTGCATTACAGTTTCACCCAAGGCCACAGTTGGGCAGGTGATGATTCATCAAAAGGCAGTACTTCTAAGATAGACTTGGATAAAATTCTGCCTCCTCCTTCCCTGCACAGACCTCTATACAGGCTGTTCTCTGAAAGCTTTAGGAACAGCAGATCCTCTGAATGAGGAAAATAGACTGAGTAAAAAGGAAGAAAAATGCCCTCTCCCCAAGTCCTGGTAACCAAGGAAACCAAGAGAAATTCAAAGCCTTGATTGACAGTAGCAAGGGTGACATTAGCCAGTGCCCCCAGTAAAACGAGGACTGGGTTACCAGGTGGGAGTTCAAGTGTCTTTCCTTCTCATGCTGCTAGTTTCTTTGGGAGAAACATATCAGCTCCCACTAGGTTTCACTGGGAGCACCTACCCCCTGCTAGGCTTGAACCTGAACTCCCCCATACAATCAGTCAGGGTCCAGTCAGGAAAACAGAAACTGAAACTATACTAATTTTTTAAAAATTTATTTTACTTTAGGTGCATACTGTATCTGGCACTTCTCCCCATGTTATCCCTCCCCACTCTCTCCTCCCTCCCCATTCCCCACTGTCTCTCCCCTACCCCCTCCACTGCCCCCAGTGTGTGATGCTCCTCTCCCTGAGTCCATGTGTTCTCATCGTTCACTCACCTATGAGTGAGAACACACGGGGTTTGGCTTTCTGCTCTTGGGTCAGTTTGCTGAGAATGATGGTTTCCAGATTCATCCAAGTCCCTAAAAAGGACACGATCTCATCGTTTTTTTATGGCTGCGTAGTATTCCATGGTGTATATGTACCACATTTTCTTTGTCCAGTCTATCATCAATGGGCATTTGGGTTGGTTCCAGGTCTTTGCTATTGTACACAGGGCTACAATGAACATATATGTGCATGTGTCTTTATAGTAGAACAATTTATAGTTCTTTGGGTACATACCCAGTAATGGGATTGCTGGGTCAAATGGAATTTCTATTTCTAGATCCTTGAGGAATCGCCACACTGTCTTCCACAATGGTTGAACTAATTTACACTCCCACCAACTGTGTAAAAGTGTTCCTATTTCTCCACATCCTCTCCAGCATCTGTTGTCTCCAGATTTTTTAATGATCACCATTCTAACTGGCATGAGATGATATCTCAGTGTGGTTTTGATTTGCATTTCCCTAACAACCAGTGATGATGAGCATTTTTTCATATGTTTGTTGGCCTCACATATGTCTTCTTTTGAAAAGTGTCTGTTCATATCCTTCACCCACTTTTGAATGGGTTTTTTTTTTCTTGGATATCTATTTTTGTTCTTTGTACATTCTGGATATTAGCCCTTTGTCAGATGGGTAGATTGCAAAAATTTTTTCCCATTCTGCTGGTTGCCGGTTTGCTCTAATGATGGTTTCTTCTTCTGTGCAGCAGCTCTGAAGTTTAATTAGATCCTATTTGTCTATCTTGGCTTTTATTGCCATTGCTTTTGGTGTTTTAGTCATGAAGTCCTTGCCTATGCCTATGTCCTGGATGGTTTTGCCTACATTTTCTTCTAGTGTTTTTATGGTGTTAGGTTTTATGTTTAAATCTTTGATCCGTCTGGAGTTAATTTTAGTGTAAGGTGACAGGTAATTGGACAGGAATTGGACAGGGGTCCAATTTCTGCTTTCTGCACATTGCTAGCCAGTTTTCCCAACACCATTTGTTAAACATGGAGTCCTTTCCCCATTGCTTGTTGTTGCCGGGTTTGTCAAAGATCAGATGGTTGTAGATGTGTAGTGTTTCTTCTGGGGTCTCTCTTCTGTTCCATTGGTCTATATCTCTGTTTTGGTACCAGTACCATGCTGTTTTGATTACTGTAGCCTTGTAGTATAGTTTGAAGTCCGGCAGTGTGATGCCTCCAGCTTTGTTCTTTTTGGTTAGGATTGTCTTGGCTCTGCAAGGTCTTTTGTGATTCCATATGAAGTTTAAAGTGGTTTTTTCCAGTTCTGTGAAGAAGGTCATTGGTAGCTCGATGGGGATAGTGTTGAATCTATAGATTACTTTGGGCAGTATGGCCATTTTCATGATACTGATTCTTCCTAACCATAAGCATGGAATGTTTCTCCATCTGTTTGTGTCCTCTCTTATTTCGTTGAGCAGTGGTTTGTAGTTCTCCTTGAAGAGGTCCTTTACATCCTTTGTTAGTTGTATTTCTAGGTATTTTATTCTCTTTGTAGCAATTGTGAATGGGAGTTCGCTCTTGATTTGGCTCTCTGTCTGTTATTGGTATTTAGGAATGCTTGTGATTTCTGCACATTGATTTTGTATCCTGAGACTTTGCTGAAGTTGCTTATCAGTTTGAAAAGGTTTTGGGCTGAGACGATGAGGTCTTCTAGATGTACAATCATGTCATCTGCAAATAGTGACAGTTTGACTTCCTCATTTCCTAATTGAATACCCTTTATTTCTTTTTCTTGCCTGATTGCTCTGGCTAGAACTTCCAATACTATATTGAATAGGAGTGGTGAGGGAGGGCATCCTTGTCTAGTGCCTGATTTCAAAGGGAATTCTTCCAGCTTTTGCCCATTCAGTATGATATTGGCTATAGGTTTGTCATATATAGCTTTTATCATTTTATGATACATTCCATCAATACCTAGTTTATTGAGAGTTTTTAGCATGAAGGGCTGTTGAATTTTATCAAAGGCCTTCTCTGCATCTATTGAGATAATCATGATTTTTGTCTTTGGTTCCGTTTATGTGATGGATTACATTTATGGATTTGCATATGTTGAACCAGCCTTGCATCCCTGGGATGAAGCCTACTTGGTCGTGATGGATAAGCTTCTTGATGTGCTGTTGCAATCTGTTTGCCAGTATTTTATTGAAGATTTTTGCATCGATGTTCATCATGGATATTGGCCTGAAGTTTTCTTTTTTAGTTGAGTCTCTGCCTGGTTTCGGTATCAGGATGATGTTGGTCTCATGAAATGAGTTAGGGAGGATTCCCTCCTTTTATATTGTTTGATACAGTTTCAGAAGGAATGGAACCAGCTTCTCTTTGTACATCTGGTAGAATTTGGCTGTGAACCCGTCTGGACCTGGACTTTTTTTGGTTGGTAGGCTATTGATTGCTGCCTCTACTTCAGCCCTTGTTACTGGTCTGTTGAGGGTTTCAACTTCCTCCTGGTTTAGTCTTGGGTAGAGTACAAGTGTCTAGGAATTTATCCATTTCTTCCTGGTTTATGTGAGTAGAACTGTTTGTAGTAATCTCTGATGGTAGTTTGTATTTCCGTGGGATCAGTGGTGATATCCCCTTTATTGTTGTTTTATTGCATCTATTTGTTTCTTCTCCCTCTTCTTTTTTATTAATCTGGCTATCAGTCTATTGATCTTTTCAAAATACCAGCTCCTGGATTTGATTTTTTTGAAGGGATTTTGTTTCTATCTCCTTCAGTTCTGCTCTGATCTTAGTTATTTCTTGTCTTCTGCTAGCTTTTGATTTTTTTTTGATCTTACTTCTCTAGTTCTTTCAATTTTGACGATAGGGTGTTGATTTTAGATCTTTCCTCTCTTCTCTGGTGGGCATTTATTGTTATAAATTTCCCTCTCGACACTGCTTTAAAGGTGTCCCAGAGATTCTGGCAAGTTGTGTCTTCATTCTGGTTGGTTTCAAAGAACATCTTTATTTCTGCCTTCATTTCATTGTTTATCCAGTTGACACTCAGAAGCCAGTTGTTCAGTTTCCAAGTGGTTGTGCAGGTTTGAGTGTGTTTCTTGATCCTGAGTTCTAGTCTGATTGTGCTGTGGTCTGATAGACTGTTTGTTATGATTTCTATTCTTTTGCATTTGCTGAGGAGTGATTTGCTTCCAATGATATGGTCAATTTTAGAGTAAGTGCAATGTGGTGCTGAGAAAAATGTATATTCTGTGGATTTGGGGTGGAGGGTTTTGTATATGTCTATTAGGTCTGCTTGGTCCAGCTCTGCATTCAAGTCCTGGATATCTTTATTAATTTTCTGTCTCGTTGATCTGTCTAATATTGACAGTGGAGTGTTGAAGTCTCCCACTATTACTGTGTGGGAGTCTAAATCTCATTTTAGGTCATTAAGAACTTGCTTTATGAATCTGGGTGCTCCTGTGTTGGGGGCGTATATATTTAGGAGAGTTAGCTCTTCCTGTTGGATTGATCCTTTTACCATTGTGTAGTGTCCTTGTCTCTTTTGATCTTTGTTGGTTTAAAGTCCATTTTATCAGAGACTAGGATTGCAACCCTGCTTTTTTTTTTGTTCTCCATTTGCTTGGTAAATCATCTTCCATCCCTTTGAGTCTATGTGTGTCTTTGTATGTGAGATGGGTTTCCTGAATACAGCACACCAATGGGTTTTGACTTTTTATCCAGTTTGCCAGTCTGCGTCTTTTGATTGGGGTGTTTAGGTCATTGACATTCAATGTTAATATTGTTATGTGTGAATTTTATCCTGCCATTTTGTTACTGGCTGGTTTTCTTTCCCATTAGTTGACTCATTTTCTTCATTGCATTTTTGGTCTTTGCCAACTGGTTTGCTTTTGCAGTGACTGGTACTTGTTCCTTTCCATGGTTAGTGTTTCTTTTAGGAGCTCTTGTAGGGCAGGTCTGGTGGTGACAAAATCTCTCAATAATTGCTCATCTGTAAAAGATTTTATGTCTCCTTCACTTACGAAGCTTAGTTTGGCTGGATATGAGATTCTGGGTTGAAAGTTCTTTTCTTTAAGGATATTGAATATTGACCCCCACTTTCTTCTGACTTGTAGGGTTTCTGCCGAGAGATCTGCTATGAGTCTGATTGGCTTCCTTCTGTGGGTGACCTGACCTTTCTCTCTGGCTGCCCTTAACATTTTTTCCTTCATTTCAACCCCGGTGAATCTGACAATTATGTGCCTTGGGGTTGCTCTTCTTGAGGAGTATCTTTGTGGAGTTCTCTTTCCTGAATTTGAAATTTGGACTGCTTTGCTAGGCTTGGGAAGTTCTCCTGGATAATATCCTGGAGTGTGTTTTCCAGCTTGGATTCATTCTCCCCATCATATTCAGGTACACTGATCAAGCGTAGATTACGTCTTTTCACATAATCCCATGTTTCTTGGAGGCTTTGTTCTTTTCACTCTTTCTTCTCTGTCTTGCCTTCTCTTTTTATTTCATTGAGTTGATCTTCAGTCTCTGATATCCTTTCTTCTGCTTGATCAATTCGGCTACTAAAACTTGTGTTTGCTTCGCATAGTTCTTGTGCTGTGTTTTCAACTCCATCAAGTCGTTTATGTTCTTCTCTAAGCTGGTTATTCGAGTTAGTTAGCATTTCGTCTGACCTTTTTTCAAGATTTTTGGTTTCTTTGCATTAAGTTAGAACGTGTTCCTTTAGCTCAGGAAAGTTTATTATCCACCTTCCGAAGCCTGTTTCTGTCAATTCCTCACACTCCTCAGTCGAGTTGTGATCCCTTGAAGGAGAAGAGGTGTTCTGGTCTTTCATGGTTTCCTCTTTTTTGCGCTGGTTTTTTTCCCATCTTTGTGGATTTACCTGGCTGTGGTGTCGGGGAGCTGCTTGATGAGGTCGCTGGTCTGCCTGTGGAGGTGTTACTGGGTTTCTAGGGACTCCTTCAGGTTACTAGGGAAGCTTCCAGTGTCTTATTTGTTTATACTGGGAGATGAGGCCCGCCTCTTCTGCTGACCTGTAGGCGCTGCTGTGTTGTCAAGAACGCCATCCCATTGCTATGTAGGCTTCCTGTGTTTTTTGTTAAAACATGTAGCCCAGTCCCACCCCTCTAGTGGTGGGTTGTGCCCTTCCTCCCCTGGGCTGGATCATTCAGGGTTCAGCTCAGACTGTGGCACTGGCTGCGCAACCCACTAGAGTCAGAGCTTCAGCCCTCTGGGGTGTGTGGGGGAGGGGAGGGACCCGCCCAGCTGCACCCGGCCATCTCCCCCTTTCATCTTCCTCTCTCTCCGGTCATGGGGTAGGGGCCCGCCCAGCTGCTCCTGCTTACAGCTCCCTCTCTCTCTGGATGGGGGGAGGGAGCCATAGCTCAGTCCACAGGCTCTTATTCAACTCCACGCTTGTAATTCCCGGCACTTGACTGGCAGAGATCCCCTGTTCTGTGTATTGCTGAGGCTTTAGGGGAAGCGCTGTATCTGGACTGGAGCGCCAGAGGGGGAGCCTCTGACTTGCCGGTCAGATGCACTTTCTGGGTGAAGCAGCACCCCTCCCCGCCTCGGTCTGCCCTGAGCTTTGCTCACCATCGGACCAGACCCGCTGAAATGCACCTGGTACCTCGGTTGGAGCTAGGAGATCTCTGGATTTCTGCGTCTCTCACTGGGTGTTGTGCGCTGGAGTTGTGTCTAATTGGCCATCTTGGATCTCTCAAACTATACTAATTTTTTAACAGAGGATTTAAATCATGGAGTTGGAGTTGAGGCTAAAAGAACAAAAAGGAGATTCTGAGGACACCCAGGGATTAATAATGGAAATAAACAGCGTTCTCTACCAGGGCTGTGGACACAAAAGGGCAGTATTACCCAAACCTAGGAGCCTGGAGGAGGGGTCCCAGCTTTGGTGAGTGGGTGGTCCATGCAGCCCTCTGAGAAGGAGGTGTTGCATATCTTGGGCCGGGACCTCTGAGGAAGAGGCACGTGTAGCTACTCCCCAGACTTCTGGGAAGGGAGCTTGGCTTGACAGGTGTCCCAGGGAATGGGGAGAGCTATGGAGCTGTGCCCTGACTGCCCAGGTGCACAGCTGGGAGCTGGAGAAGCTTGTTCAGGGAGAAGCTTGTGCTGGAGAGTGGGGCTAAAGCTGACCAGTGCTGGTGGAGCCATACTCCAGGAGCTGAAAGCAAGCCCCTTCTCTCCTTCTGCCTATCAGTCTCCTGCCAGAGCTGCCATTGGTAGACTCTAACAGGAAACCAGCTGGCAAGGGAGTCTGGGAAACTGATTGATTAGCCAGTGCCCAGCACCAGAACAGAGTTGGAGGGTAGACTTGGAGCTAACTGGCAGTCCTTAAAGAGTGGATGCATACATGCACATGGCCTGGGTCTGTCTCACTTCATCCTGCGACACTTCTCTTGTAAAGCATATTTCCAAGTTATAGTAGACAAAGAGAAGTTAATTGACTTGCCCGAGTCACTCAGTCTGTCAGTCCCCGCACAGCCACTGAATGTTTCCTGTCTTCTAGTTTTGGGGCCACAAAAATGAACAAGGCAGAGTTTATTCTAGCAAGGAAACTTGTCTTACGATTAAGGAGGGAGGGACAATGGGCGATAATTCAGACACACAAAAAGGTGAATATATTGACAGTCTCAGGTGCTAAAATTAAATGCTGAACACGGTGGAAGTACACTAGGTGTTAATGAGAGGTAGGTTAGAAATGGTCTGGGTCCTAAGGGACTGATGATGTCAGCACCACATGCCAAGAACTCAAGTGAATGACCAGTGACCATTCTGAGTCACCATCACATCTTTAAACTGGCGGCAATGCCCTCACTAGTGGAAAAGTTCCTCCTGAAAGCACATTCAACAGAGCACGTCCCAGAGCTGCTGTCGTGACTAAGCTGGATGAAGGACTTGAGCAGTTGGTGGCAGCTGCTCAGGAACTCTCCGCTGCCCCCTCTCATTAGGAGAGTGGCGTCATGGCCTGGTGGCCCCAGCCATGGCTAAGAATAGAGCACCGCCAACTCCATCAATCAATCAGTCTCAGCATTCTAAAGAGAGGCTGGATTGCTCTAGAACACCCTCTGAACCACCGTCCAGACTCCAAGGAGAAGCAAACACTGTATGGGCGCTGTCCCCATCCCCGCTCCCTTTCTCATTCTCAGTTGGTCCTTCTGTAAAATGCAGCTGTTTCCCAGATCAGCTCAGGCCGGGAAAGCTGTTGGATCATCAGCTTCTGAGAGGAAGAATCTTAGCTTTCTTTAAATGTGGACCAACCATCTCATACATTTCATTCATTGCTCTGTATTCAGTAGGCATTGCATAAAGAGTGTTAGAATGGCTGATCAGAGCTGTTTCCTTGTGGAATGAAGTTTTGGAGAGAATGTCATCTCTCCATAAGAAAGGACCTGAGGCTTAAAACCTCAGTGAAAAATTTAGCTTTGGCCAAAGAATGGATGTACAGAGCTGTGAAGTCCTGTGAAATCCATCACCACACAGAGGCTTTCCCCAGGGGGCCTGGGACTAGGCACTGCTCATCTCTAAGGGGATTCCCTGGGAACTGTGGACTGCAGACCCCTCACTGGCTGAAAGTTTCTTCCTCGCCTGGGGGACAGGCGCTGGGCATATGCCCTGCAGACGGGGGGGCTCAGGCAACACAGATAGGAATACTGCCCACTCCCATCGCTGCTTAGCTGTTTTTGGCTTCAGATTCAGTGCCTCAGGATAGGATACCTGTCACCAAAGGGAAAAAACAGAGGGAGAGAGGGCTGGGAGTGGCTGGCAGAAGGGGGCTACGTGTGTAGCTGGTACACTGGCATTGGGAAGGGGCACCTTGTCTGCTGAGCACACACCTCTGTGTGTCCTCTAAACACGAATATGAAATATGGCCTATGTGGCATTCTTACCCCATTTCCCCTGTGTGCCTTTAGTGGCATGATCTTCATTCTAGGCTTAGGGCACTGGCTCTCAAATAGAGGTAGAGGTTGAGGGGGAAGGAGGGATACCAGGGGCGTGGTGGCTAGACGTGTATTTATTTGGAGAAGTTCCCTGGGTGATTCTGTCCTTCCTGGTTGGCAAGTGCTGCTGGATGTGGGGAAGGCAGGGGCTCTAGACTTCCCCATTATGCAGTGTCAGAGTGAAGGGGCAAAGACAGACAGGACTCCTGAGGGCTGCCCAGTGGGGCCACATGCTTCAAGGAGCTTTTCATGGAAGTAGGAAGAGGTTCAAAGCTCCAGTCTGTAAGACTTGTCGTCTTTTGAGGGATCAGAGTAGAACCTTCTGGGAGTGGAGACATAGGCAGGCAAGCAGGCTGCTGAAACTGCCTCTGGCAGGGCTAAGGGAAGGCCTGTGGTTTGCACATGGATGGGGGACATCAGCAGCCCAAGCCCCATAGGAGTTAGCAGCTGGTGTTTCCCAAGGATACCCACAGGGCTGCAAACGCCCCTCAGGGACCTGGTGCTGGTGAGGCCACAGGTTGAGGTTCAGCGTTTGCGGATCATCTTTGTTTCTCTCGCATCAGGAACTGGTGTGTGTGTGTCTAGAAGCGGACCCTGTTGTGTTTTATCTGCCTCCTCCTCTGCTTCCCTGGGCCATCCCCTCCATATCCGTCACTAGTGATAGTCACAGTCTGTCTTCTACCTGGCCCCTCTCTCAGTTGCTCCTCCCACTCACCCAAGTGGGGTTCTGATTCCTACTGGCTACTTCACCCATGCTGAATAACTAGTGGGAATATTCAGGCTTGGAGCTGGGACCAGAAGGAAAAGCAGCATTGGTTTATAAATCTGAAGGGAGGGGACTTCTCCCAAATGTTATTTCATTGCAACTCTACAAGAAGTAGTAGGAATTTTGTACAGAAGATAACAAGGCTTTGAAAGATCATTTCCTCCGGTCTGAAACCAGCACCCCGTGGGTGTGGGTCCTTGGATCCATCGTCCTGTCAGTGTCGTCTGTGCTGGCCTTAGCTGTGTGAGGGTGAATACCGAAGCAGAAGGGAGAACAGCTGGTGAAGGCCTGAGAGCACAGGGCAGGGCTGTGGACAGGGCCTCCCTGAGGGGAGGGAGGGAGGAGGAGGAAGTTGTGTTCTAGTTTGAGGGCTGCCATACAAACGACCACAGACTTGGTGGCTCAAAACAGAAATTGCTTCTCACAGTTCTGGAGGCCAGAAGTCTGCAATACAGTTCTCTACTGCATTGGTTCCCTCTGGAGATTTGGTGTGGGGTCCATTCCAGGCCTGTCTGAGCTTCTGGGTGCTGTGAGCAATCCTACGGAACTCCAGTATCTACCTCCATCTCCCCACGGCCCTGCTTTTTGTTCTGCCTTCTCCCCTGGCTCTCGTAACAACATTCATCACTGGTCTAGAGCCCACTCTAATGCAGGACGATCTCATGCTGAGATCCTCACCTTACCTACATCTGCACAGAAAGAACCTAATTCCAAATAAGGCCACCTTCTGAGGTTCTGGGTGGACATGTCTTTTGAGGGTCATAATTAAATCAACTATACCTAGGGAGCACAAAACAAGGAGAAGGTGACAAATGTGGCCCCTAGTGAATGGCAGAGGACAGAAACTCCTGCACAGTAATGCCATCTCTTCCCTCAGTAGCAACCCAGGGGCATTTCTTATTTGCTGGGTGGCACTGGGAACAAAGGATACTCATCTGTCTTGAGTTTGAACCTTCCCAAAGACAGAAGAACAGGAGAGTCTATGGGAGTCTTTCAGGCCCGAAGTTTGTCTGTCAAAAGAAGGTCTGTCCAATTCACCTACCGCCCATGCCCACCAGTCTGGGGGGGCCCTTAAGAGTGAATAAGATGATGTCAGTCTTCATGGGCTGTCACTGATGGGTCAGACAAGTCATTCTTGATTAATCTGCCAGAAGAAAGTGCAGATGCTGCATGGTGGTGGGAGGGGCCTGCCTGTTAGCAGTGGATTGAGAGCCAGTGGACCAGGTCCCCTGAGAACAGAACAGCTCTAGCCTCTAGGGTTTTCCTGGGTAAAGGCCACTGGGACATCTGTGCATTCCTACTCCTCCCTAGGGCTGTGCCCAGAGGTCACGAGTGGCCAACAGGGTAACCTCAGCATCCTCCAGGGAGGCAGGACTTTCCAATAAGCCGAACAGTTGGGCTCATGTGCTGCTAGCCCCTCTTTTTCACATTAGTCAATCAATCAGAGTCTGGGTTTCACCCTAAGTCATTGGTCCATCCTGACAAGTTAAAGGACCACACAGCCTAATGCATCTAGAGCATTCCGTCTTCAAATGCTCTGGGAATCTTGGCTTCTTGGCCTCTCGCCTTCCCTTGGCCAGATACACTACTTCCTATCGTTGCCCCTGAATTCTTTAGAGAAGTTGCCAGCCGACAAAGACCGAGAACACTAGTGGAGGTCACCAATGTATACTGAGAGAAACTGTCCTTTGTCCTAAAACCCAAGGCATTTTCCCGAGAAGAACGACTCAGACATGGTGCGGGTGGGGACTCAGGGTGCCTGGCTTTGGCTCACAAGTCCACTGCTTTCTCTTGGGTAGTCACTTTTTCCAAACTCAGTTTCATCATTTGAGAAATGAGGATAACCATGTACCCACCTGCTGGGGTTTCTGTAAGGATGGCACAGGTCCAACCTTTAACACAGTGCCTGGCACATCAGAGCTCTCGATCAGCCTCCACTCCTCCCACCAGGACTGCCACCACAGAGACACTGTTCTTCCCTGGCTGGCGTTTCTGCTTTTGAGTCATGGCGTGGGCTGTTCCCTGTTTGGAACACCCTCGCCCAACTTCTTTACCTTTTGTACCTAATTCTAGCTCATTCTTCTAGAATCATCTCAAGGGTCGCCCCCACACAGAGTAATACATAATACATTTACTGAGCAACTATTAAAAGTCAGGCACTCTCCTTAAGGCCCTACTTACATTATCCAACTTGATCCTCCTAACAGTCTGTGAAATCAGTTGTATTCTGTGATAAAACTGAGGTTCGGGGAACACGATCCATCTGCCTGACTTCCAAAGCTTGTGCACTTACTTACTGTCACCCATGCTGACTCCATGGGCTCCTGGCCTTGCCCTCCCACACTGGGTCCACTTAGCAATTTGTGCTTAAGCTGTGAGTTTACTGCTCTATTTCCCAAGCCTGGCATCCCTGGAGACAGCGTTGTGCTTCCAGAATCAGGCTAGGGTGGCACACAGCCTTAGCTGAACTGGCCTGGGTCCCTCTGGGGTCCCCTCCCCTTTTTGAGGCTCAGGGCCTCCCATATTCTGGGCTGTCACATATTCCTCATGATACTGAGGAAAAAATGTAGCATTTGATGCCATAATGACAGAAGCCATCTTTCTGAGGGGTTGAGAAGTAGCCTTTTCAAAAAGTAAAACCCAACCAACTGCCTTTCCCTATCTGCCCATCTGCAGTTTAAGTTTCTTAAATGGCCTAGTTAATCTTCATGTTTTATGCTCTGCCATAAAACCAGGCAGGGTTACTGGTGGCGGAGGCTGGTGGGTGAGGAAAGCTACGTCAGAATGGCCTAGTGGGGATGTTAGGGCTCTTCCGATGCCCAGCTGCTCAAGGCGGCGTGACTCAGCACCAGCATGGACCCCACCCCTGGGAAAAGAGGCCTGGCTCCTACTAGCAAGGAGCTATAGTGTGTGTGCGCCCTGCCGAGTGCAGCAGACAGTGAGTGCTCAATAAATGTTTGCTCGGCTTTGTGTCCCCCAACTCCAGACAGCTTTTTGTCAGATCTAAGAAAGAAAGAGTTGAAGGTGATTTCAGGGCCTGCCTGTTTTCGCTCAGTCATCCTTCAGGGACCAGAGGCTGAGTGAGAGGCTCATCAGGGACATCCCTCACTCCAATCCCAGGCAGCACCTAGGAGGGCTGAGTCTGGCATGTGTGGCCACACTCATGTGTAAACGGAAGTCCATGCACAGGGGACAGCAAAGTAGCAGTGACCTCACCAGCCATCTACCCAGGAGTTCTGAGAGCCTGGTCAGCAGGCCTGGGTCAGGCTGCCCATGTCAGAATCACCTGGGAGCTTGCTGCAAATGCCAGTTTCTAACCCTGCCACGGGAAATTCTCTATGACTAGATAACCTCTTCAAGTGGTTCTGAAGTGCAGCCAGATTGCAGAACCATTGATCTGGTACAGCCAAGGAAGAGGATCTAACTTTCCCAAGGTCACACAGTGGCTAGTCAGTGGCAGAGCTAGGACCACTCCAAGCCCATGCTCTTTCTACTGCAGAGCATTTCAGACTGGAGACATATGTCTGAATCCAAGAGAAAATCATCTAAATCTCTTTTGATATATCCGTAGTTCTCAATGACTCATAACTCAGTCCCTGCTTATTTATGCAAACCACTGAGGATTGACATTACGTATGTATTTTTATTCCACAATCTGAGTTCTTTTAAGTAGCTGTGCTCCCACCCTTTTGCTGTCAGGATTCCAGAAGTCCATTCCCCTTCTAGGCCTGCGTTTCCCCCATGCATGCTGCCAGGACCCTGAGGGGACTCCTCCTCACCTTGGCCTAGTCCTGGCTAGAGCTTAAGAATAGGTTAGGCTTGAGAGGAGATGGGCCCTCTTTTAATGGAACCCAGAAGAAGTGGTCGACCATCCTGACACCTCAGATTTCAGGGTTATTGGTTTTTCAAACCAAGTTGAAAATAATTACCCAGAAATCCCTGTAGCTTAAGGATCTGTGTGTCAATTCCGTTCAGCTCAACAAGCATGTAAGTCTTCCCAGGCTCAAGGGCTGTTGCTTGGTGCAGCCTCAGAGGATGACAAGTTAGATGAGCAAGTCTAGCAGCGTCCCTGCCCTCCAGGCGTCCTCTGTCTCCATGTTGCAATAAGTCAGAAGCTGCTCAGCATTCTGAGCAACGTGTCAGGCTAGAGAAAATAAATGCTGCTGTGGGCTGGCCGGACTCTGGCTGGATCCAGGAAGGATCTGGACTTATCCCATTACCAGTGCCTTCACCGTGCCAGGAACAGAGTACTTTTCTATCAATCATCAGGGCTGGGCCTTTTCCAGTGAAACCACCTCTCCAGACAGACCCCAGCACCTCTCTGTTGCTGTGATCTCTGACCAAGGATCTCTGATGTGAAGAAAGAAGGCAAGAGGCAATGAGCAGCTGTCCTCATTGCAAAAATGTTCATCTCAGGGGTACTTTTAACTGTCAGCCCTCTGAGCTCACGTAAGAGTTCAAAAAATAAAATCAGCAGGCAGAGATGATGAAATCAGTATGAGGTCAGTCTGAAATGAGGATGAGTGGAAGTGGAAGTCCTTTATTTCCACACCATCCTTCAGGAGCCTGTGTGGTGCATATAGGCTCCTGTGATCTTTTTCTTTCTCCCCATTGAACCACAAACATCAGAAGCCGACTTTTGGGGGGAGGGCAGTATACATCCCTTCTTTTGGCTTCACAAACAGGGCAGTGCCTATAGCCACAGAGTTTGGATTGATCCTGGCCTGTCCACCAGTAATGCATGTGCAATGGAGACCTCAACTCTCAAACTCCAGGGGCTCAGCAAGAGAGTTAGACAGGAGGTCAGCAAGAGAGTTAGACAGGAGGTCGCCTTGAGCTGGAACAGGAAACACTTGCTCAGCTGTCTGGGCCATACACACATACAGAGGGCACCCCATACCCTCCACATTGATACAGTGTTTTCCAGAGGGGGTTCTTTCATTCAAGAGAGAGGATCTGAGGGAACTGGCTTAAGAAATGGTACATATAATGTCTTCCTCTTAGACATTCATAAGGCATATTATTAGCATGTTAAGGCTCTGAGAAGTCCTGCAGTAAAGCACTCCATTTAACATTGCAGTGTGACTCAAAGTTACCTAACTTGGGACCTTTTCCCCCCCATAGTACCTATTAAAGCCCCATGAAATGCTTTGGAAAAGCTGCACAGACTTGTTCCCCAGGCTTCTATCCGCCACCTGGGCAGCACAGGGAGCATCCTGGGTTATGGAGCTGGGAGTCATGCCCTTCATTCTCAGGATCTTGCCATGGGGAGCTGTGGAGCATCTCAAAGCAGAGGGCTGCTGTGGCTGGTGGCACAGATCTATTATAGTCATGACTCATACAACTGCTCCTGCTTACGCAGATCTAACATACTCGGCAAAATGCATGGTCATGGCTGCCTCTGAGACAGACTCCGTGACTAACTTCTCCAGAAAAGCAGTTGAAGTTAGTAAGCAGAGCCCTTGACCCCAGATGAGCAAAGCTGTCAGACCACATCAGTTCTATAGGAATTCCTTTTGCCTTGTCCCCTGGGGTTGCTGGTTCCACCCCCCCGCCCCGATTCTCAAAGGAAGAACCAGGCATTTCTGTAGGGTAGGAAGCTCTTCCCTGGCTCACCTGTCCATTAGTTGAGACAGCGATATTCAGGTGGGTTGCCTCTAGAACACAGGATAATAGAGGGCAGCCTAGGATGATGCTTTGGGAAAAAAAAGTCTGCAGAGATCCAGAGACCCAGGGTTCCACCAAAAGGCCCTGCCTGTGAGTGCCTGAGCTGCCCACGCTGACCACGCAGCCACAACACATGAACATGCTGCCTGGGTCAGTCCAGGATGCAGACCCATGGAGCGTCTGGGTGACAAGCACAGTGTAGCCACACCCTCGAAGAGGAACTCACACTTCCCCTCCCAGATATCCAGCATGAATTCTGTTAAGCCTTTGTAAACCTACTGGAATACTCTGCTCTACAGCCTCTTGGGATCAGTTTCGCATTGATTCCTCAGTATCTGAAAAACTTCATTTTCGTTAGTCTTAGAACATCTCATTTCAAGTCTCAAAGGCTGCCCCTGACCTTTGATGTTAAGAGAGATGTGTGTCAAGGCCAAACCCTGCTTTTTATAACATTGACTATGACCTCTGTGATTTCATCTTTCCAGGAAGAAGATATTCTCCCATGGATTCATTAGCCAATATTTATGTGTTCTTCATTCCACAAATATTTATTGAGGGCCTGCTAGGTACTAGGTACTTAGAAGAGCTGGAAATTGGGAACAAAACAGAAAATCATTACTCTTTTAGGGCAGATAAGAAAAATTAGAAAGTAAAAACAGTGTGACCTGCAAAGTACTGTTCTAAGCCCTCAGGGACCTTTTAGAGTGGATAAGTTATGTTCGTCTTCAGGAATTGTTGCCTACAAGGAATAGAAACCCAATAGTGTTAGGAATCAGATTTCTTGCAGAAGCAAAGGGCAGGAAAAGAGCAATGAGCTCTAAAAGCCATCATCTCTCTTTGGTACATTCACATTCTCACCCATTTTCTCCTTCCTCTTTTTTGTATACCTTCCTTCCTATTCCCTTCTCTCCTCCCCTCTCTAAGAAGGCACATGAGTGGGGAGAAGGAAGCTGCCTCTCTACTACAAATGGATACAAGATGATAGAGAAGAATTAGGACAGAAGAACAGTCTGACCATAGAAAGGGCCATTGGAGGTGGGAGGATAACTTAGAGCATACTGGAATTAAGGAAGACTTTCTGGAGGAGGTGCATTTGTGCTGGGTCTAGTGGGAAGAGGATTTGGATGCTTAATGGAGTGCAGAGGATCACTCTACTGATCACTTCCCCATCCCCCCATGACACCTTTAGTTGGGTTTCTCTGGCCCTCTTCAGGGTGGACAGGATTCTCCCAAGTCTCATTTCTTGGATCTGCAAACCAGACTATAGGGGCAGTAGGGTAAGGAGGGGACCAGAGGAGTCAGGAATGGGAGAGATGCTGCCCATTGGAGGTCAGAAAGCCACATATCATGAACCCAGGTAATAGCTGGAAGATTTAACCCCCCATCCACCTGTTAGTGACCTCAGTATATAGTCATCCAGTGACAGGAACTTTGACTAAGAAGTTAGAGCACAGACGTGAGCCTCTAGTCTGCCAGTGATTTGCTGATGGAGTCCTAGCATCGAGCAGTTAATTTTTCTGGCTTCTCTGTGCTGGGCACTATAAAACAATCTTGTTGGTCATACCTGAGAATCTACTGGTGAGAATGCGGGGCAGGGCCTCTTGGAGGAGGTAGGGTGAATTTCATGTCATCTTCATCTGGAGGCCTTGAAAGGGCAAGGACAATAGGAGTCATTTAAGCATCTCCAGTGGGCCAGTGCCTTCACATAAATCAGCTTTTATCAGCTTTACACCAAGTCTGAAAAGCAGAGATTTTCCTTACTCTCTGAGGAGGAAGCTGAGACTCAGAAGTTAAGATACCTGTGTGAGGTTACATGGTTAAGTAGTGGGGCTGGGACTTAAGCTTAATTCTGACACCCCAAGACCATGCTCCTGGCATGCCACCGTGTGTGCCTCCCCAAGGCCAGGGGTCATGTGGCAAGTCCAAGTTGCCTGTCCAGGGCACAAAGTTTCCCTGATTGGGATGATGGAAAAGCTGCTGTTCTCTCTTACCACGGGCCTCTCCTCTACTTAACCTCAATACATCTAGTCCTCAAACCAGAAATTTACACTAAGATGGCAACCTATTACAGCCTGCCTCTCACAAATTCCAACATGATATGGGTGGAAACATGGCCCAGAGTCTAATTGCCACGTGCAATATAAGCTAGAAATCATGGGGCTTTCCCATAGTCAGATGGTGACCCAGGGGGAGGCCCCACAAGCTGTGGCTTATGCTACACGCAGAGCCAAACTCATTTTGCTGACGATCCCTCCCTCTGCATGAGGTATTGTCATTACTCGGTGGCCACCCAATGGATCTGGGGTTCAGTAGCTTGGATACAAGTCCCTTCTAGGCAACTTACCTGTCATGTGAATCTAGCCCCTCTGAGCTTTGTTTCCTTTGAAATGGGGATGATAACAGGTGTTCCAGTGACTTTATGGTGCCATCAAAAGGAATACATGAAGTAACATGAACGTGGCTTAGGACCTGCAAAGCCCTGTCCATGTGTTGAGTATTATTTTTAGGACAAGTTCATGTTCAACTTTATAGATGTTAGTCTACTGTAAGCTCCCCGAAGGCAAGGAAGACTTCCATGTGAGAACAGCTTTCACCTCTCACAGCCAGCCACATTCACTTCGGGTCCAGATCTGTGGGTGGCATTGGAAGCCTTAGCTGTAGCCTTGCCTGGGGACTCAGCTAAACTTTCTTGCCGTGAACTGTGGTTTAGACCAGACATACTCAAACTTTTGTGCGGAGATACTAATGGAGTTCATCTGAAGTGGAGCCAGAAAAATGATATTTGAAGGGCTCATCAGAAGATTCTGAATTGTACACAAGGACAGATTTAAGGGAGTCCAGGCTCAGAGGCCGGGAACAGTCTCCTGGGAAGAGAATATTTGGATTCTTCAGCCTCCTGGCATGTGGGGAGGGAAAATGATGGGATTTTTTTCCTCTTGAAGGGAGTGTCAGGGGAGTCAATTCCTGGCTGTTGGAAAGCTGGAAGCCACTGTCAGGAAAAGGAGGGTGATGCCAGTCATGAGAAAAGCCTGATGAGGCCTTGCAGGCTGTGAGCCCCAACCTCCTGGTGGCAGGTGGGCTGGAAGGAGAGGGCCATGATAGGCAGAGGGGCCGAGCTGGGCCGCTGCAGCCAGCAGGTGGCTAACACGACGTCGTTCTCTCTCTGCAGATTGTGTTCCGGAAGATCAGCGATGTGAAACGTGAAGAGGAAGAGCGCATGAAGCGGAAGAATGAGGCCCCCCTTATCTTGCCCCCAGACCACCCTGTCCGGCGCCTCTTCCAGAGGTTCCGACAGCAGAAAGAGGCCAGGCTGGCGGCTGAGAGAGGGGGCCGAGACCTGGATGACCTGGATGTGGAGAAGGGCAATGTCCTCACAGAGCACGCCTCCGCCAACCACAGCCTCGTGAAGGCCAGCGTGGTCACCGTGCGTGAGAGTCCTGCCACGCCCGTGTCCTTCCAGGCAGCCTCCACCTCCGGGGTGCCAGACCACGCAAAGCTGCATGCGCCGGGGTCCGAGTGCCTGGGCCCCAAGGGAGGCGGGGGTGACTGTGCCAAACGCAAAGGCTGGGCCCGCTTCAAAGATGCTTGCGGGAAGGGCGAGGACTGGAACAAGGTGTCCAAGGCTGAGTCGATGGAGACACTTCCTGAGAGGACAAAAGCGTCAGGCGAGGCCACGCTGAAGAAGACAGACTCGTGTGACAGTGGCATCACCAAGAGTGACTTGCGCCTGGACAATGTGGGTGAGGCCAGGAGCCCCCAGGATCGGAGTCCCATCCTGGCGGAGGTCAAGCATTCTTTCTACCCCATCCCTGAGCAGACGCTGCAGGCCACGGTCCTGGAGGTGAAGCACGAGCTGAAGGAGGACATCAAGGCCCTGAACGCCAAAATGACTAACATTGAGAAACAGCTCTCTGAGATACTCAGGATATTAACCTCCAGAAGATCCTCTCAGTCGCCGCAGGAGCTGTTTGAAATATCGAGGCCACAGTCCCCAGAATCAGAGAGAGACATTTTTGGAGCCAGCTGAGAGGTCTATTAAAAAAAAAAAAAAGTCAAACAAACACACACCTCCAACCCTGCCGTCACCACCACCCCGACCACACATGTCCACGTGACCAACACTTTTCAAGTCGGCTTTTCCTGACAGAAAACGTGAGGCCAGTGACGCAGACGCACATGCTCTTTCTCTGTCTGGAAAGAGACAGGAAGGGTAGTGTGCCCTACCCTGCAAGGTGGCAGCTGCATCTGAACCGTCTTTGCACAATTTTGGAAGAAGGGACATGCTGTCTAAAGGGTATTTTCCTTCATTTTTAATTTTTTACTACCATGATATTTGTAAAACAACTACCAAAACAGAGCAGCCGCCACCTGGGGGCTGGTGGGAAAGTGCAGAGCCCAGCTCTCATGTATATACCATGCTGGGCTCCTTTGCCAAGCCCACCCCCCGCCCCACCATGGACCGCGGTGGGCCAGGGACTTCTTCCTGGCATTCCTGTCTTTGCACAGCCCGTGTCTGACATCACCGTGTTTTCCTGTAGTTGTCATTTGTCACTAGGTCGGGACAAGGGGTAGAGCCTGGAAACTTTGTCTCACAATTAAGGCCAGAAAGTCAGCTGCAGGGGTGGCGCATGCCTTCTATAGCCACTTGGAGCTGGGTGAGAGCTGGAGAGGGGCCCTTAGGATCCAGGGGTTCTCTGTGGTGCAGACCACAGCCTGCTCCTCTGGGACAGTGGGCAGGGAGGGCTCCGGAGTCCCCGGCTGAGCCTCTGGCACTGCTGCATGCCGCTGGCCTCACACACAGGCTCCCTTGCTTCTGTTCCTTCTCGGCGCCTTCCCAAGTGTTCCTGTGGCATTCCTCAGGGTATGGAGCATCGGCAGGAAGGGTCATGAGCCCAGAGTTGCTTTATTAACAAAGCAGACACATAGACACACACAACCTCAGAACTGTAGCAAGTGCTATGTTTATACTTTGATTCTCATTGGGATTGCCCTTCAGACATTTGTATTTTGTTCGCTGCATGGGGTCCTTATAGGCACTTGGGAGCCATGCTTGGCCTTATTTTAAAGCCAGCCTCTCTCTCTCTCCTACTAACGTCAGTCGGATTTGAAGAGAAAATGGACAATGATTGCAGGATCACAGCTGTACTCTTTTCAGGAGCTGGATAGAGAACAAAGCAGTGAGTTTCCAGCTACCTCTGTAAGGTGATGGAGAGAAGAGGCCTTGGATCTGTGAGCCACAGGGAAGGTCTGAACTCACAGTGATAGTCACAGAGCTGCATATGGGCCATCTGAGTCCCTAGGCCACAATGCTCGAGGACACTCCACTGCCTCGTAGTCGCCTGACTCAGGTTATTGCTGTGCTTAGGCTTCTCTCAGTGGTATCTGAGAAAGGAAAGGGGAACAGTCTCTTCCAGGCACAGTGAAGCTGGCCTTGGCACTTGTCCTAAACAAACAGAGGTGCCAGGACCCCAAATATTGACAAGCAAGGTTAGAAGTTGTTCAGCTCTGAAAGTCAGCTTGGAGGGAGTGGAATTAGGAGTGCAGGTGACAACATGGACTCACAAAAGGAGCTTGCCTTTGCCTGTGTTAGAAGGTGACCTATGCCCTACCAAAGATACTCAGTGTTTCTGAGAGCCGCTGGTCCAAGCCTGCCCACCACGCCTCCTTAGTCCTGCCAGTGCTCATGGTGAGTCCCGGGGCTTGGCCCTCAATTGTGCAAGGCAGGGCTGACCTCTGGTTCACAGGGTTGGCTCTGGGAAGCCAGGGCCTGGGAGCTCAGCGGGGAGTCCTGCTCCATGTGCCCTAACCTCATATGTAGCTCCTCACATGAAGCTTCCAGGGGCTGCCCCTGACTTCTCCAGGCTGCAACATAATTCGATTTGGCCTCAGATGGCAGCATGCAGAGAAGAGGAAGTCTAATTTCCCAAGGCTGAGTCACAATGGTCTGTGACTCCAGATAAAGCCGTGAGGCCTTCAGTCTCTTTCACTTGAGAAGCTGCCGACCAGTCCTTGGGTAAGAGGCCGTAAACTATCTGGAATCCCATCTGTTGGCTGCCACCTAACATTCTAGTTTGCCATTGCTTAAGGATGTTCCTCAACTTGTTCTGAAGTTTAGAACCCACCACGTTTAAGGCAGGGCAGGCCTCTCATCACCCCAAAACCCAGCCTCAGAAGCACCTGCTCTGGGAGACTTGTTGCCTCCAAGCTCTCCAGGGACTTGATGAGAGGCTCCTTGTCCAGCACCCCACAGCCCAATGTGGAGAGGCCCTGCCACTTCCCTCCAGCTCTGCCTGAGGCAGAGGGATGTCCACGAAATCTCTCAGACCTCTGGGTATGAGGGACAAAGATGCTGTAAGGCTTTGAGATCCAGACGTGTTTGGGGGGAAGCATAGCTCCAGAAATGCACGCCTGAATCAATGCAAACTGGGCTTATGACCG
This sequence comes from Aotus nancymaae, assembly GCF_030222135.1. Classification (NCBI taxonomy): domain Eukaryota; kingdom Metazoa; phylum Chordata; class Mammalia; order Primates; family Aotidae; genus Aotus; species Aotus nancymaae. The sequence goes on along the minus strand of NW_026988453.1, from coordinate 13,751,812 downwards.
GAAGCTGGCTCCTGCGGTAGGAATCTGCTAATCTTGGGAGTCACAGGTGCACGTGTGGGTGCATGGGCTTCATTCTTCTCCTTTAATCCTGGGATTTGAGGGATTTTTTTGCTCTAATTGTTTTATCTGAAAAAACATTGTATAAATGAGCCAAACCTTTCTCCCTTCCTTTGCGGGCTGCGCATTTGGCCGCAGGCTGCTTTGTGCTGACTGCCTTCCCACGCCAGGATGCCACCCTGGGTTCCTGAGCCAGGACCACGTGCTTCAGACACCACTGACCTGATCCTTCCAGTGTGAACCATTATCTGGTGGCTGAAGAGAGATTAGGGAAACAAAAAGTTAGCAGGTATGGGACAGAACATTTAGACTTCAGAAAAAGCATGCCAAGAGAGGACAGATTTGCCCAGGATATGTTTTGCCTTTTTGAGGAGAGGAGGCGTGGTATGTGGCACCACTGTCCAGTAAGTAAGTGCTGGTTTTTAATATCTATGAAATTATTTTCTTTGAATGTCATATTGAAGCTCCATTTCCCAGAGAATATCCTGACATGCTGCTTTGAAGTAGGGAGGTCCCGTCCCTGTCACTTGGCTGCTGGTTGAACATTCTCTGCCTGGCTGATGGAAGGATGGGTGTGGGTTGACTCTAAGAATGAAGGTGGTCAACGAGATGGTGTGTGTGTTTGTTCTTGGTGGGGGTCAGTGACTCCAGCAATGGGCGCTGCCATCCCATATACTTACAAAGGGCTCCTCCACTGGACATGACGAGATAGCCAAAGGACAGAGACAAAGGGGACCATTTAGTTAAGAAACCAAATTGTCTAGTGTACAATTAATGCAACTAATTGCATTAATTAATGCAATGCTACATTATGCTAATAAGGTTACAACATTAATGCTACAGGATGGCCCAAGTGTTTAAAAAGCTGAGCCCCTTTGGCAGCCTTCCAGCAAACTTTTGGAAATTCATTTCTTACTTCGTGTGATCCAGTTCCGGGGGCCTGTTTTACCCTCAGCCTCAGTCCATGTGCTGCTGTTGGCCAAACATCAGCCCCTTTCCTGGAATCCTCCTCTTTCACAAGTGTGGAGAGCTGGGCAGGGGTAAAAATGTACTATACCACCCTGTCCCATCCGGCAAGCTTCCTCTCCAAATCCTTAGACGGAAGGTAGAGGTATTATGCCAACTGTCGAGCTCGGGACTAAGTGAATTCTTTAGGAATACTAGGTGGAGGAAGATCCTCATTTCCCCTTACTGCACTGACCACTATGTCTCACATGCACACTCTGGGAAATTTAAGAGCCCTGGTGGAGCCACACTGCTGATGTGCATTTGATTAACAGATTGTACTATGTCTTGCAATAAAGACATTTAGCCTTAAGACCCTTGAATGGAACTCCAGCTGTGATAGAGCTGCCAACGCCCCTTCCTCCCCCCTCATCACCTACCGTCGCTTAAAGAGGAGGCCACTGAGGGCACACCTGAGGCCCCAGACAGCCCCCTCTGTTGCTAAATCATTGTTAGTGCTCCATATACTGCCTTCTCTTGCTTCGATTAAAATTACCTTCACCAGCTCCCGTGCCCTCCACCTGGAGGAGACTTCACGATCCGCTCAGCATTGACTGCAAACATCAGAGAAAAAACCATTTCTCACCAAAGGTGTTTATGTGGAGAAGTTTTAATTTCCACCCCTACAGCTCAAAAGAATCAATGTGAATTTATCTGCAGCTTAAATTCATTTCAAGTGAAACTTCATTCTCATGAGAGCATATCAGACTTATTCTGGAACCTTTAGAACTGGACTTGAATACCCTGCAGGTGCCAGACCAGTGGGCGCCACCCTGCCTGCCATCACACTTTTCTTACAGCCATTGTCTCTTTATCTGTGAATTCTGAATCATCCGATGGACCCATTAGTTGTTCAACGAGAAGTTCACAGATCGCGTATCAGGATATAAACTGGTCCTACGTTAAGAAGGATGCACCCCCACAATGAATGTATTCTCTTAATATTCATCCAACATTTCACCCACACCTCAAGGACGCCTCTACTCACGAGCAGTTCATCATTCTGGGGCTTCTCCTTATATTAAAACTCTCTCGATTGAGTCCTGCCAAATCCTTTATTGGGTTTTTCTTTTTCCTTTGTATCTGTCACTTTGTCCAAACGAGCATGAATAAACAAAAGTGTAAATGAGCCGATACTATTTTTGTGGTCAGCTGAGAATGTTGCCAAGAGCACCAGTCAATCCGTGGCTTGGGAACATGAAGAGAAACGTGCAGGCCCTCCGCTGACGATACTCCCTTCTCGACGTTTTTAAACAAGCACAAATGATATTTGTAAAAAAAAAAAAAAAGTTTTATTTATTATGGTAATAAACTATTTTATACATGATACTTGCTTTCGCCTTCCATTAATTTTAAGTCACTGAATTGGCTGTTCAGACCTAAGAGGCCAGAACAAGGATGGTATTTTCTATTCAGGAATTTGGGAAGCTCCTATTTGGACAGCACTCATAGTCTTTTAAGAACTTAAAGTCCCAGATTCACTGAGGTTATGTATCAGAGTACCAAACAGTGAGAGAACGCACATGAGGGGATGCGGCTCTATGATCTTAAAGTACAGCTGCACCTGCTGTACAAGGGCACAGATACTGACTTCAGTGCCTGGTATCACGGAAAACCGTGACACATTGATCTGAGATACCTGAAGCTGACCTCCCACTTGGGAGTATACTCTAATTCTGAACAATTTAGATTGACATTTGTATAAAACATATTAATGTGTCCCTACCTTTTAAAACAGTCTTTTTTAATGACTCAGTGTCTACAACATGAGCTCTGATCTGTGCTTTACACTTCGTTGATAGTCTCAGAAGCTATTAAGGTAGTTTGCCTCTCATCGAAATAGTCCCATACACCAGCATGGTTTCAGTTTTACCATTGTTTTAATAGGTATTGCTTGTGCTCATGGAAAGGCTCCACAGTACTGCCAACCCGAGTTCTTATTTACCATCCAGTGGGCCACATTTCAAACATGGTGCTTATTATAGACAGTGTAACTTAATCAGGGGATGAGGAATCTGACCTATAAGCCTCTGCTTGATCTTACAGGATCACAATATGTGTATAGTATTTTTAATGTTTCCTTACCCATGATTTAATCACACTGCAGAAAAGCATTATAAAAATAATATAAGGGTGATATTGTTTAAAATTGCAAGTTATTGATGTTTGTTTCAAAAGCATCACTAATAAAATATTAAAGCTATCTTTCTTTTCTTTTCTTTTTTGAGACAGTGTCTTACTCTGTTGCCTAGGTTGGTCTCAAACTCCTGACCTCAAGTGATCTACCTGCCTCAGCCTCCCAAAATGCTGGGATTACAGGTGTGAGCCACCACACGCAGCCTAAAGCATTCTATCTAGATCTCCTCTGTTGCCAAACATTTCTGTGAATATGATTTTTGTAATTAGTCAAAAGGACTGGTAATATAGAGCTAAGTAATGAATGCTATGTTTTGGGTGCCAAATGGAGTACAATGATTTTAAAAAGAAGTGTTTTTTTGTTCTAAAATGAAACCGTTTCCCTGAGAAAGGCCTCAGAGAGGCTTTCTCAAAACGCGATGAGACGGTCAAGAGTATCACAGTAATTTGGCTTCTCATGTTGTCCACACTGAACCCTATTGTATGGATATATTCTGATACAGCTGCTAAAAACCAAACTCCTTATATTATGGTTAATTTACTATGTTTAGTCAATGGTTATACTATTTTAAATAAGCAAGTGAGCAGCCTCAATTTCTGTAGAGGGAAGCCACCCCCCACCCTAAATTGCTGTTCTCCCAACATATAGATTATTACTGATTTATTTTTTCTTGAGGCCTGTTGTCTTTACTAGGACAACATGTTTTCTGCTGACACCTCTAATTAATTAATCTGAAAAAATAATACCTTTCAGTCTTCCTGTGTGGTCCCAAGAATTAGCATGCCTGAGGTTTGGATGTCCTTCACGTATCTTGCTTCCCTCCTTGGGTAGCGTCTTGGCGATTGTGCTTGGAGCTCTCAGGCTTGCCCACAGAGCTAGTTGGGATCAGAGGATCCTGGGGCTGGAGCTGACCTTGGAACCTCCCAGCACTGTGCCTGAAGTTGCCCAGGGCTGATGGCACGTCCAGTGTCCTTGGCTGAACTCCTCTGTGTGCCCGGGCACCACAAGGTCTTTCATTCAGAGCAACTACAAGATTTTAGTTAATGTGCATGAGGAGAGAAGCATTATCGTTTTCATATTACAGCTGGGGAGTAGGAAGAGGTTGAGCACAACCACGGTCCTGTATAATCCACATATTAATTCATTAGCCTGAAACACAGAGCTAAACACAGTAATCATGTATTAATTCCCAAGAACCATTATGAATCACGTAATAGTTTAAAAGAAATTCAGGATTACTACTTTCAAATATATCCACTGACTCTCTTCCAAAATAGTTTAATGAATTTATAAGCCTATTTGTTTTTATATAAATGGTATATCTGGAAAAGCTCCAAACTTTTGTATTATTTATATGTACACATACATTAGACACTTCCTTATCATCATTTTTACACTCCTTTTTTTCTTAGCAAGCCCTTTCTTTCCAAGTAAACTACAGCCAAACTCCTTCTGGCTGGCCACAGATCGTGAATCAGTGTTAGTCCATGAAGGTTTACCGCGTCCATTTAGGTGCCCACTCCTCCCCCAGGCTCATTCCCTCCTTAAAACTTCCGAGCACCCTGGAATCACCGGCCCCATGTCTGTCTGTCTGTCTCTCGTTTACCGAGCGAGCTGCTGAGGCTGCTGCCAGGCAGGCCTACCTGCCCCTCTCTGACCTGTCTTTTGCTTTAGTTAACGCCTAACGTGACCACCCCAGGTAATCAGTATCTGGTCCCCTCCCATCTCTTTGCCAAGCAGAGAAGCTATGAAGAAAGACAGTGAACAAGATGGTCCTGTACTCCAGGAGTTTAAGCCTCAATGAGTTGATAACCACAGCCAAGACATAAGGGCCATGCCACGTAACAAACAGGAGGCAGCACTAGGTCCGAGTGAACCTTTCACTCAATGACAGCTTCATTCACATACTTGAGATGTTGTAAGTTCTCCTGTAATTAAATATATTATAGATTCAAATTTTAAGTTTCCTTTACCCCTCCCCACTCCAAAAATAAAATCCAAATTGAAACAGAAGTATTCTGAATTATCTACCACTTGGGGCCTTTGGTAGGCTATCCAGCATCTTTTTAGAGGATTGAATAATCAAGTTATGTGAGTTTATTTAGATTTTAAACATTTTCTTCAAACATATTCAAAATAATTCTACAAACATGTAGATTATCTACATGACAGAAAAGGTTTCATTTGAATCAAACCCAAACAACATAGACCACTAAACATTAATCACCGAGTAGGAGGATGACTTTTGGGACTTGTGTGGAGAGTGGATGAGACCCCAGGACGCCATCCTAGTAACCAGCCTGATAGCACCCATCTGTGGACAGACTATCCCGTGGTTTCTAAGTTCTGCTTCTTTATTAAGAAACTATTTGCTGTCACGTAGAGGAACTACTGTATTATACTTCTCTGCGACTCTCAGAAACAAGCACCCAAATGTGATCATCCTGCTGAGGCTCAAATCACAGGACTCCTTGGGTATGGATGCCTTAGCATTCTACAGGGCTGCTACCATCTTCTTGGACTAGGTAATTCAAAAGACAGCTGGGGCTTGGTCTCATTCCTACAGAGGGGCTGGAGCATGGAGCTCAAACCCTAGTGCTGCTTCCAGAAACACTAAAGGATGTGATGAAAGAGGTCACTCAAACATCAATGTCACTCAAATATTTTATAAATATTGACCAGCAGACAGGCTATCACTAATCAGGATGTCTGTGTCTCAGTCAAGAAATGTCCACTATATTCTATTCTTGGTTAAAGAATCCAAAGGGCTCATAGACTAGGTTCTAGACCAAAATGTCACCATGTATAGCTGGACAAGACACATTACTGCCCTGGACCCCAGCTTACTCAATAGGAAAATGATGGGTTGGAGTAGCTCTCAGAGACTGTAAATTAGCAGACTGGCTGTGAATTTTCTGTGAGAGATCCAGCTTCCAGTCTTGGAGTGAGGATATTCAACAGAAGATGAGAAGATCAAATCCCTTAGAGACTGTCCTGGAGTGAGAGGTCAGGGTGAAGTGCCATCTGCCTTGGAGGCCAGCAGCAAAGACTGGCCTGAGCCCAATAGCATTAGTCCATGGCGTAGGTCTGCGCCCAGGCAATGCCCACGTGGGAGTAGCAGTACAGGAATCCCAGGACAGAGAGGGTCACCCACGGCCAGCCTGCAGAGGGAGAACAGAGATGGGAGAGCAGTTAGAAATGCTGGGGCAGGACCTCCCACATGGGCAAACTGTCTCCTTTTGGAGTAGTTTGACAACACATGTCTCAGTTGACACATAAGACACAGGCCTCCTGGAAAGTCTTCTGTAACTAGAATTCCAGCAGTTGAGTCCTACATTCCCATCAGAGTCAGCATAAAATGAGGAGTGCACTACTGCAAATACAAACCATGTTTAGCAATAGGGCAAGCTTTTAAAGAATACATGTTTATGGCCAGGCACCTGTAATCCCAGCACTTAGAGAGGCTGAGGTAGGAGAATCACTTGAGTCCAAGAGTTGGAGACCAGCCTGGGAGACAGAGTGGGACCTCATCTCTAGAAAACAACAACAACAAAATTAGCCAGGGATGGTGGCGTGTTTCTGTAGTCCTCGCTACTTGAGAGGCCAAGGAGGAAGGATCACTTGAGACCAGGAGTTAGAGGTTATAGTGAGCTATGAATGTGCCACTGCACTCCAGCTTGGGTCACCGAGTTAGACCCTGTATTGGCTAAAAAAAAAAAAGAAGAATCCATGTTTAGAGGACTAAAGCAGTAAATAAGTGAAGAAGGAACAAAGTCCATGAGTCTAACTGAGAAAAAGCACAGTCTCACATGGCACCATAAACACGTAGGTCATGTTCCAAAATCTGTACTTTTAGACGAGTTTTTTGAAATCAGGGTATGTATCCCCCTAGAATAACATTGTGTGATTCCTGGACAAGACACAAAAATCACCATCATCATCATCACTGTTAAAAAAACAAAAAACAAAACCCGTAGTAACTGTGAAATATCATAATAGGAGCTCTGAGCCCTGGGCATCTAGGATCCCGAAGCCCAAATATAGGGTCCTCTGCCCTTCCTGGTCAGCCTCCCCGCAGGTTTCAAGAGTTCTAAGTGGTGGGGAATGGGATAGAGACACTCAGATGTGGCTTGTCCTTGGCAGTGAGAGGAAGGTACCAGCAGTCAAGAGGGAAAGGGTGCCGGGAAAGGTCAGGAGGGCCATTTGAATGGGGGCATCGCATTTCACATTTCACAGACAGCTTTATAAATTTGAATGTTTGACATTTCTTTGGAATATGGCTAGCTAGGAAGTCATTACCTTTGTCGCTGCAATTGCGCGTGTTAAAAGAATGACTGTGAAATGTAGGCATTTAAAATGAACTACATTTTTTTCCTTAAAGTCCATGAGTCCCATGGTAAATCTCAAAAAGTAGATTGAGCATTATACTGAATTTAGTGCCATTTGTAAGCATACAGAAGGGGGAGCCTAAATTAAATATTTGCTTTCAAAACTCAAAGCTTTTAGTGATTCCCTCTACAAATACTTGTCTTAGAATATCTGATGTTCTTTTTTCTTTTTTTTTTAAATTAACAGCCCTTTCTGCTGAGTATTTGTTACTTAATGATCTTCATGTCTTCTGCATGTTTCACTTATTCAAACATTTATTGGGGGCTCTGGAGAGCCAGAGATGCTGGGGAAGATGCAAGATGCCAAAATGGAAAGATCCAGTCTCGTGTCAAAGGCATTCCCACTCCAACTGGGGAAAGACACGCACACACCAGTGGGGTTTACGATCCACATGGTAAGTGCTGAATGATAGAATGCACAGAGCACATTTAAACTGGGCCACGTGGGCTGAGCAAGAGTTTGTCAGGTGGAAAGGGACAGGGACCAGGTACCAGAGAAAGACCACCTGATGTGTAACCTGACAGGCCATCCAAGGAACGGGGATCATGTGATATGGCTGGTTCACAGGGAGGAGGCAGGCAAACGGTGGTAGGAATAGGAAGGAGGCTGCGGGAAGCCCCCGGGGATGATTACAGGCTCTCTTCTTGCTAGATCAACCATTAGCTGCCATGAGTATTAATACATCATGGGAAGTCACGGAGGCATAGTGGTACGTGTGCAGGCTCTCAACTGGGACGAGTTCAAATTCTGGCTCTGCCACTTGCCCGCTGTGGAACCTTGAGCAAGTGAATGAATCTCAAATGAAAAACTAGGGATAAAGCAACTTACTGAATAGTGTCCTTACGAGGATTGAATGAAATGATGTAAAGACTTGCACGGCACCTGGCATATCGTGGGAACTATAAAAAGGTAGCAGTGATAATGGTGAGAGGGCACAGAAGTCTCCACCAAGACTACAGTGACAACAGGGAAATCACGCTCTGGTCTTCCTTGTGCCTTAGCCTGGCTTTCCACGGTGTTCTCCCAGGCCCTGCAGGAAAGAGAGGTGAGGGCAGCAGAGGACCTCTGGCAGCCTGGCTCCAGGACCGCCCCATAGCTCCATCTCCTGCTAGACAGCCAGTATGTGTCCTGTGGCTGCCATAACAACTTATCAAACTTAGTGAATTGAAACAACAGACATGTATTCTCTCTGGGTTCTGGAGGCCAGAAGTCTGAAATCAAGGTGTTAGCAGGAACCGTTCCTCACCTCTTCCAGCTTCTGGTGGCTCCTAGGATCCCTTGGCTTATGGCAGCATCACTGCCTCCATTTTCACAGTGCCTTCTTCCCTCTGTCCCCTACTCTCCTTATAAGGGCACCAATCAATCATTGGATTTAAAGGCTACCCCAAATCCAGGAGGATTTTCTCTCAAGATGCCTGACAAGTTATATCCATAAAGAACCTATTCCCAAATAAAGTCACATTCTGAGGTGCCAGGTAGACATGAGTTTGTGGAGAAACACTATCAGGTACTTTCCCAGAGCTTCCAGATGGACGCATCCTGCTGGAGGCTTCAGAGCTCTCATCACTGCGGCTCAGGCACAGATGCCAGGGGACTGGTCAATGCCTGCTCCCTGGTGAGTTCAGGGAGCAGGATGAGGGGAGTGGGCTTTGGACACAGGAAGCACTCCTGGACTTCAGCTGTGTTTGGGGTGAGGCATCAGCAGTGTTTGGTAAACATGGAACTCAGAGGCCAGCTATGAAGATGGGCCAGTGGGGACGTTTCATTTACCCAGTGCTAGGCCTGGGGCATTGAACAGCTCTGCTTGGCACTCACAGCTATCAAGTGACACCTGTGAAAGCTTCCACCTAACACACAGGCCTGTAAGGCAGACTGTCCCCAAGGCTGCACAGACGTGTTTAGCATGGGCCATGGCTAGGTTCTGAAAATTCTCCCCATTCTTACTATATATGCCATCCAGAGAGGCGGCTAGATAGCACTTAGGAGACTTACAATCCTGACCAACCTATGAGACCCTGGCAGAGCCTCAGTTTTCCCATCTACACAATGAGAGCTCAGGATGATTTTTTAAAAGCATGCAAATACAATAAGATCACAGATGTAGTAGTGCTTTTGATAAGTGTTTTAGAAATATAACAGATTAATATATTAATCTGATTAACCTGATATTTCTGTTACATACACACAGCTTACTGGACTTTTTAACGCACACACATTCCTACAGGCAGTAGACCTGGTGTGTCAAGGGCTCCTTACCCTTCCTGACCTCAGAAGTAAGATCTGTGATGACAGAATCATCATGAATGGCAATTCCAAATGAAGTGACACGCTGAGGTACCAGGTACACATGAATTCTGGGAGGAATACTATTTATCCCAGTCCAGGCAGGTACTTTCCCTGAGCTTCCAGATGGACTCATCCTGCCTGGAGGCTTTTAGAGCTCTCATCACTGTGGCTCAGACGCACAGGCCAGGGGACTGGTCAACATGTCCTCAGGGAGAGAAAGATTCTACATGTCACCCTGCAGCACTACTCAGCCAATACTTCACCAGCACTTGCTATATGCCTGGCCCTGTCCTAGGTATTGACATCTCTCTCTTGTCGGCGGTCTGTAGGCACAACACACAGGCCTGTAAGGAAGCACTGATGTGCCCTGCTAAGTGCACTGCTAAGCAAGCACTGATGTGGCCCGAGGGGGCGGGCGGAGGGGGGGCGCTTGGGGCAGAGCCTCATCTTCATCAGCGGCTCTAATAACAACGTAAGACTGGAAAGCAAAGGGGAGAGGATGTCATTCTGGCAACATTCCGAGGGCTGCTATGCTGCACAGTCATGCAGGCTTAGTCATTAACAAAAAAGATGGTGTCAAAAGGGTTCTGTCCCGACAAACTCTGACTTCCTCTTCCTGCAGTCCTCTCCTGCCAGCCCCAAGCACCACTCCCCACTGGATATTCTCCTTCTGGGCTCTCCCTTCTCCACCAGGAGTGAGACTCCCAACCCCCATTTCTTTCATGCCACATCCCCCAACACACACACACACACACACACACTCTCTCTCTCTCTCTCTCTCTCTCTCTCTCTCTCTCTCTCTCTCTGTGTCTCTCTCTCTCTCTCTCTCCCTCTCCCTCCCTCCCCCCATTAATGTGGCTCATACTGCCTGGTGGACAGTATGCTGTTTGTCAAAGGAGAAGATACTTCTTAAGAGTGTACTTTAGGGCTGATTCCCCCTACATACTCTGCACACTCAGGGCTGCTCCCCAGAATCAATGATACGTGTAATTTCCTGCTGGGCTTTTGATATCTGGATCTAACAAGATCTAAACAGGTGATCAGTTTTAGCAGATCACACTAGGCAGCATCAAAGATGTTACGAACAGGTTTCTAGAAAATCAGACAACAGTTGCAAGAGATTGGATGGTACAGTTAATAAGGTAGATTATTTGACAGATACAGCTAAATGCAGATAAGTAGGATGTATAGCACGATAGATTCAATTAAGAGGACCAATGTAGGCGGCACAATAGCTGGAGTTAATAGGATGTGGGTGGTTGTATATGACATTGCTAATAGGGCATCAGTGAGCTGTATAATAAGTACAGCTAATGAGAAACAGGTAAGCGGGAGATGGCTGAAGCAAAGAGAAGGCCAGCAGTGTAACTTTACTTGGAGTTATTATGGCTGGGCAATTCTCTGAGCAATTACATCAGTCTGAAGGGAATAGAAGGCCTTAAGCTTGATACTGATGGAAAAGAACATCATCACACAGGGCCATGTGAAGTCAAAGGGCATGTTTTCTGTAAAGGGAAGGGATAATCAGAACAAAAAGCAGGTCCAATAAAAAAGCTTAGCTACTCGGGCGACTGAGGCAGGAGAATGGTTTGAACCCAGGAGGCGGAGGTTGCAGTGAGCCAAGATCATGCCATTACGCTCCAGGCCAGGCGACAGTGTGAGATTCTGTCTCAAAAATAAATAAATACACACATACATACTTAAAAAATGAAAAAAAAAAAAAAAGGTTACGTGAAATGGTGCAGCCGCTGTGGAAAACAGTATGGAGGCACCTCCAAAAATTAACCCTGGAATTACCACACACATATCTGTAGTAGTCCATTCGCACGCTGCTAATAAAGACATACCGAAGACTGGGTAGTCATAAAGAAAGAGAGGTTTAATGGACTCACAGTTCCACATGGCTGGGGGGGCCTCACAATCACGGTGGAAGGCGGAGGAGGAGCAAGGGCATGTCTTACATGGTGGCAGGCAAGAAAGCGTGTGCAGGAGAACTGCCCTTTACACAACCGTCAGATCTCATAAAACTTATTCACTATCAAGAGAACGGCACAAGGAAGCCCACCCCCATGATTCAATTACCTCCCACCAGGTCCCTCCCACGACCATGGGGATTATGGGAGCTATAATTCAAACGAGATTTGGGTGGGGACACAGCCAAACCATGTCAGTATCCGAAGGAAATGATGCAGAAACCAGAAGAGGTATTTGTATACCACATTCATGGTAAAACTAGTCACAATGGCCAAAAGGTGGAAGCAACCCGAGTATCCATCAACAAATGAATGGATAAGCAGAAAGGAAGGAATTCTGACACGCGCCACTGTCAAATTCAGTAAAATAGGCTGGACACAAAAGAATACTATATGGGTCAATTTCTATTAAATATGTAGAATAGCCAAATTCAGAGACACAAAGTAGAATGATGGCTGCCAGGGGCTCAAAGGAGAGAGGAGATGAGAAGGTAGTGTTTAATGGGTATAAAGTTTCAGTTTTGGAAGATGAAAAAAATCCCAGAGACAGATGGTGGTGATGACTGCATGACAGTATGGTACTTAATGACACCTACAAATGGCTAAAAAGGTAAATTTTATGTTACGTGTAATTTACCACCACCACAATAAAACTATGCTGAGTGAAGAAGCCCTTGGCAAAATAATTCAGTATGTATTATTTCTATAGAATGAACACTTATTTATAGTTACAGAAAGCATATTGAGGGTTGCCTGAGGCTGGGCAGAGACGGACTGCACAGGGGTCCTGGGGATCTTTTGGGATGATGATGATGTTTTGCATCTTTTTTATTTTTTTTATTTTTTTTTTAGACGGAGTTTTGCTCTTGTTACCCAGGCTGGTGTGCAATGGCGCGATCTCGGCTCACCGCAACCTCCGCCTCCTGGGTTCAGTCAATTCTCCTGCCTCAGCCTCCTGAGTAGCTGGGATTACAGGCACGCACCACCGTGTCCAGCTGATTTTTTGTATTTTTAGTAGAGACGGGGTTTCACCATGTTGACCAGGATGATCTCAATCTCCTGACCTCGTGATCCGCCCGCCTTGGCCTCCCAAAGTGCTGGGATTACAGGCGTGAGCCACCGCGCCCGGCCGATGTTTTGCATCTTGATTGTGAGAATGATTTCAAGGGTGTATACAACTGGCAAAATTCAGCCAATTGTATACCTTGAATGAGTGCACTTACTGTTTCTCAATGAGGTTGGCATTTCAAAAGTTTAAAGGCGACACTGGGATGTTAGCAAGCCATGGACTTGCAGCGTTAACCGTAGCTAAGCATTGCAATGTCCACATCACCTCACAAAGGCTCTTTATGCCCCAGGGTGTTCAGACAAAAGGTGCAGGAAAACAGAATTTATTTTTAAAATGATGATGGCAGCCCGGGTGCAGTGGCTCAGGTCTGTAATCCCGGCACTTTGGGAAAGTGAGGTGGCCAGATCACTTGAGGCCAGGAGTTCAAGACCAGCTTGGCAAACATGGCAAAACCCCATCTCTACTAAAAAGACAAAAATTAGCAGAGTATGGTGGTCCGCACCTGTGATCACAGCTACTCAGGAGGCTGAGGCACGACAATCACTTTAACCCGGGAGGCGAAGGTTGCAGTGAGCCAAGATTGCACCACTGCACCTCTAGCCTGGCAACAGAGTGAGCCTCTGTCTAAAAAACATATATATAAACTGATGATGGACCTTCAGTCCTTCATCTTCCTAGGGGGAAGGGGACTTGTAGTGTATAGGACGAAACACTGGGCTTCCCCAATCATGCCTTCTTCCCCTGGGGCCTCTGAGGAGCAGGAGGACCAGAAGAGCTTTCTGAACGATGCAGCTGCATTCAGCAGTGGAAAGGCAGGCTGCTGCTGCTGAATCGGTGCAAATTCCCATCCCGAGGAAGACATCAATCTGTCCTAATGGGAGATGAGTTAATTGAGTTGCTGCATTGTGTCTGAGCCATCAATCACACCATCAGAGGCTCACTTGGCTGTCAGGCTGGGCAGCACTCCCGAGCCTGTGACCGCCATCTTGTCGCTAACAGGGCTTTTTCAAAGGCCACATCCTACTGGTGCCCATTTTTAGAAGAAAATGGCTGATGGCCAGCACATGAACACACCTCAGGGAAGGCTTCTTCCTAGTCACCCAGCACTACCGTCCCTGGAACATGCAAACAGTCTACAAAGAATATGCAATCTATTACACCGTTTACAAAGAATACACAATCTTAGTTAATTCTTACTACACTCTGAGGTAGAAATTAGTATTCTCATTTTAAGAGGGAGAAACTGTGGCTCAGAAAGGTCAATAACTTGTCATAGAACACACAGCAAGCAGATTCTCAAACTTTGGTTTTGGTGTCAATCCGACAGTGATATTCTTGCTTGAAACCACATTGTCTCACAGAGGCCCAGAGTTCACATCCCAAGCCCAGGGTGTCAGGTTGAGTCCTGTGTGGAAAACAGTCTGAATGATGTCTGTCCCGTAGTTTTTTAAATCCCCCATTATCCACAATTGAAGCACTAATACTGCCTTAGCTTCCTCCTTCCTTCCACCAAGGCAACCTAGAGGCTCCAGTACCCGACCGCCCGCTGTCCCTCCAGTGCCCCACCGCCCACTGTCCCTCCAGTGCCCGACCGCCCGCTGTCCCTGCAGTGCCCCACCGCCCACTGTCCCTCCAGTGCCCGACCGCCCGCTGTCCCTGCAGTGCCCCACCGCCCGCTGTCCCTCCAGTGCCCCACCGCCCGCCGTCCCTCCAGTGCCCGACCGCCCACTGTCCCTCCAGTGCCCGACCGCCCGCCGTCCCTCCAGTGCCCGACCGCCCGCTGTCCCTCCAGTGTCCCACCGCCCGCTGTCCCTCCAGTGTCCCACCGCCCGCTGTCCCTCCAGTACCCGACCGCCCGCTGTCCCTCCAGTACCCGACCGCCCGCTGTCCCTCCAGTGCCCCACCGCCCACTGTCCCTCCAGTGCCCGACCGCCCGCCGTCCCTCCAGTGCCCGACCGCCCGCTGTCCCTCCAGTGTCCCACCGCCCACTGTCCCTCCAGTGTCCCACCGCCCGCTGTCCCTCCAGTACCCGACCGCCCGCTGTCCCTCCAGTACCCGACCGCCCGCTGTCCCTCCAGTACCCGACCGCCCGCTGTCCCTCCAGTACCCCACCGCCCGCTGTCCCTCCAGTACCCGACCGCCCGCTGTCCCTCCAGTGCTCCACCGCCCGCTGTCCCTCCAGTACCCCACCGCCCGCTGTCCCTCCAGTACCCGACCGCCCGCTGTCCCTCCAGTGCTCCACCGCCCGCTGTCCCTCCAGTACCCGACCGCCCGCTGTCCCTCCAGTGCTCCACCGCCCGCTGTCCCTCCAGTACCCCACCGCCCGCTGTCCCTCCAGTACCCGACCGCCCGCTGTCCCTCCAGTACCCGACCGCCCGCTGTCCCTCCAGTGCCCGACCGCCCGCTGTCCCTCCAGTGCCCGACCGCCCGCTGTCCCTCCAGTGCCCGACCGCCCGCTGTCCCTCCAGTGCCCCACCGCCCGCTGTCCCTCCAGTGTCCCACCGCCCGCTGTCCCTCCAGTGCCCCACCGCCCGCTGTCCCTCCAGTGCCCCACCGCCCGCTGTCCCTCCAGTGTCCCACCGCCCGCTGTCCCTCCAGTACCCCACCGCCCGCTGTCCCTCCAGTGTCCCACCGCCCGCTGTCCCTCCAGTGCCCCACCGCCCGCTGTCCCTCCAGTGCTCCACCGCCCGCTGTCCCTCCAGTACCCTACCGCCCGCTGTCCCTCCAGTGTCCCACCGCCCGCTGTCCCTCCAGTGTCCCACCGCCCGCTGTCCCTCCAGTGCCCCACCGCCCACTGTCCCTCTGGCTCATCCACAGCTCAGTCATCACCTTGCTGGTGACACATGCTGAAGAGCAATGTGACTTTCCCAGCTTGACTCTAAGGTCCTTACAGCTGAACTGATAGATTCTAACTTTCTGGTCCCACGGAGCAACGTCTCCTAGTGACGCAAAACCATTCTAAGAAAGGAAAGAGAAGAGATTCCCAATACTCTTAAGAACTACCAGGTTGTAAAGAAAACAAGATTCACCTCCTAAGATAAACTCTTCTTGAGTTTGTCCCAAAGCCTAAGTCTGCAAATGGGAAAGATGTATTAGGTTGGGGCAAAAGTAATTGTGGTTTTTTCCACTTCTTTCCATGACAAAACCTCAACTACTTTTGCACCAACCTAATATGATTATTAAGTGCCACTAACATATCCATCCATGTCCCTGGGGTGCAGTGTGCACATGTCACAGCCCACATGGCCATCCTGGTTAAGACCAACATGAGGCTGATGAATTTCAACCTCCAGAGGGTTTGCTAATGGACTTAGCTCCGAGAAGGATCTATCCAATGGGGAAGCGGAATGAAGGGAAAGAGGTGACTCCAGGAGATGCTGCCAAAGAGGGATTTATAAGACTTGGTGACTGATGAATTTGGGGGCCTCTCTCACTGACCCTGACCATAGCCTCAGTGTGTGCCCTCAAGGCTGACACTCAGCTGGTCTGCATCAGAAAGACTATACCTGACATTAAAAGAATGGGCTGGGTGCAGTGGCTTATGCCTGTAATCCCAGCACTTTGGGAGGCCAAGGCAGGTGGAGCACAAGGTCAGGAGATCGAGACCATCCTGGCCAACATGGTCAAACACTGTCTTTACTAAAATACAAAAAATTAGCTGGGCATGTTGGCACATGCCTGTAGTCCCAGCTACTTGGGAGGCTGAGGCAGGAGAATCACTTGAACCCAGGCGGCAGAGGTTGCAGTGAGCCGAGATCGAGCCACTGGACTCCAGCCTGGGCAACAGAGCAAGATTCTGTCTCAAAAAAAATAAAATAAAATAAAAGATTTGCTATCCTAGAGTAACAGCCGTGGTCCTGGACTCTCCCTCATGACTTGTCCTCTGCTACAAAAAGAGAGATCACATGTGGCTCTGCAGGGGTCTCAAGGCCCTGCTCCTGCACTTGGCCACCCTCTCTTTGGATCCGCTGATCCGTGCCTGTGCCCTACCATTTATTAGATATTCTGAATATCGGCCCCCAGTCTGATATACGTAGTGCTCTGCTTTGGTGGTATTCTCTATTTTGAGGCCACTGGGGGATGAGTGCTTCTTTCCTTAAAGAACTGACTCACGCACCAGACCCTAGCCCTAGGGTGCTGACGCCGATGTGGAAACACACTGGCCCTGCCCTGCCACTCTCTGCACCATCCCACCAGCTTCATAACCATCATTTCATTAATTATTCAGAATGACTTTATGCACTGCTGCCTTCATTCAACGAGCTGGCTCTGACAGCACTTATGTTTAACCATGTTCAGATCTGATGCAGGAAATGAGAAGGGGCCTTGGCAGCTGTATTTAAATCTTATTCACTCCAGCAGTTGCAGCCTGCAGATATCATGGAGTCATTCATCAAATGGCCCTGAGCCTGCAGACCTTCCTCCAGAGCTAAATTTAGAAGTTTAATCTTAATAAGCCTATGGGGAAGGAGCCTTTTCCCTTCAGAGGGCTGGTTCCCTTATCAAAAGATACACAAGAGCAAAGCTGCCCCAGGCTTCTGAGCCTATAAGCCATTGGGTCTAACTCCAAACACAGGGGGAAATGGACAGAAGCTTTGAAGAACAGGCTTTTGCTACTTTAAGGTTCTAATAATAGTAATTCCTTATCCTCACAGAATTTACACACCTGGGACCCAACTCAGGTGTTCAAACCTCACAGTTTTTTCATTTTTTTCCAAAAATGCTCAGCTGTCACTTTCACATCCTCTCATGAGAAAGGACTAGATGGTTGTCATCTGTTCGAAATTGAAGCAGGAAATTCCAGAACAGCGAGTCTTGATCAGAACCACCTGGAGGACAGGCTTAAGTGCAGACTACAGGGCCCCACCCCACGGTTTCTGATCCAGTGGGGCTAGGACAGGCCTGAGAATCTGCATGTCTAGCAAGTTCCCAGGTGATATGGATACCGCTTGTCTGAGAACCACACTTTGGGAACTACTGTTGCAGGGGAATGTGCAGAGGGAAGGGCTTTCTACTAACCTGGGCACTCACGCATGGAGCACAGGAGACATTTAGTGAGCATTACACGTTGCTTGGCTGGGTACATCCCACATTCTCACAACCACCTCATCGGACCGGCGTCACCAGCTCCATTTAGTAGATACGGAAACTAAAGGTCAGAGAAGTCTCTTTCTCAAGGTCTAAACGCTCACTGGACGTTAGAACTCAGGGCTGTGTGACTCCAAAGTGCACTTGGCCACTGAAGCTCAGAAAGCAGCAGCTTGCTTCAGACCACATGGTCAACACTCCTGGCTGGGATTCCTTTAATTCCTTGGTCTCCAAATCTCACTCATGCCCCTACTCCAGGCACCCAAAGTAATAGGGAGGGAGGAGCTTCAGGATGGTGTTTTCAGACCTCAGCTATCACTCAGTCACTTGGTCCCCCCATCTCCTGGGGCCGCCCTTCCTCATCTTTGTGGTGGGAGACAGAGAAAGCACGGATGAGCATGTTCCCCCTGCCTGCATGATCCTTTATTAAAACTGTTATAGCCACAATTATATGGCCCTTGCCATGGGCTGAGCCTGCATGGGGATTTGGCAAGGAGAGAGAGGAAGGGGCAGCTGGGACCACCCCCAGGAGCTTCCTCCATTCTGACCAAGAGACCACCGCTGGGAGCTTCGGGCACATTTTAACCCGCACAAACGGTGGTCTTTAATAAATCACATTGTTCACAGTCAATTTCACATCCTGATGAGGCCAACGTCTACCGCATTTTTCATCCTTCCCTGACTCCCGATCCAAGCCCTGCAGACAAGCACTTACTAAAGCACTCACTTCCATGAAGTAAAATCATTCCACATGACACGCAGGGAGCGGGAGAACCAGCCGGAGCCGTTTTCCTTACCCTGACAGCACAAGCAGCAGGGGTGCTGAAAAAAACACACATTTCCTCTCTCCAGGGCAACTGGGTGGGGGACCCGCTTTCCAGAGAACCACCCACTGTAGCGGTTGCTACTCCCCTAACTCGGGGCGCTGGGGCGAGAGGCTGCACAGTCGGAACACACTTGCCCGGCTGTTTCTCTTCTTTAACCTGTGTTTTCATTCTAGCCCAATTAGGGCTGTTGTGCATTATTAATTCATGACCACACTATAAAACACAGCGGATGCTGCCCAGCAAATGAGCTCGTGGAGGCCACTTTCCTGAAACAGGGATGGCATATGCCATGAGTCAGGCTTTTTGTCAACGGCCTTGACAACCACTCACCCACATCTGTATTTATGAAGCACCCACTATGTGCTTAGCATTCAGACAGGAAGCCTGGATTCTTGCCATAGGCACAGTCTGCATCTTCATTTAGGCCTTTTGCGAAGGTGCCACCTTCGCACAGTGTGCTGAGGACACACTCTGGGGCCGCCACACTCCTCCGCTACACCTTATTTTCAGATCTACAGCTCTGGGATCCAATTGTGCAGATGACAGAGATAGGATTTCCAAAAACTAGGTAGGTTGGGGGATGAGCTGATACTACTAAGCCAAAATTGACCAAGACAGAAACAGCTGAACTTGGCAGGTTTTGTTTTTTAATCCAACTATACAAACGTGGAGTGGCCGAGGTGTGGGAACACGGTGTGGGAGGAGTGGTCGATGGATGAAGTAATAGCTACCTGGAAACGCTAAGACTCTGCAGAAGAGAAGACGGCTGCTGCACATACATAAAAGTCTACCTCAGAAGAGGATGCCAGGAGGTCTGCGCACCCTCAGGAGCAGGGCCGGGCGGAAAGGGACACGCCGGGAGGAAAAGGGCACTTGAGCCAGCCCTTGGACATCAAAACAGGCTCGAGAGACAGCTTCCTCGGGCGGGGGCAGGACGGTGTGTGGGCTGGAACACGAGGGAGGAGATTCCTCATTTGACGGGAGGTAGAATCAGGTCTGGGGGCCTGTGAACCTGCCCTCTTTCTTCCCACCCCGCTGGAACCAGGGCACGCATGGGAAAATGCTCGGCGAATAAACAAAGACGAGACTGAAGAAACAGTATTGCTGACTTCAGAGTACCCTTCTCAAGACTATCAGATCCCTGCTTCAGGCCATCAGAAATAATAGTTGTGGCAAAGCCCCCATCGAGACCACATCCTGTACGCACATGGCCCTTGTTTTCCAAGCCTGTGCAATACAAAGTCAGTTGACGGAGGTGCCCACAGTCTAGGCATCCTCTACACTTGCACAAGTGCCCGGGAGAAGAGGCACCTGGTGCGCACTGGCCCCGAACACCTGGGCTTGCCAACAGAGGGAAGGACAGGAATGCACTCCACGCACCCCCTCTCCTGCCACCACCAAATGAAAATGCCAGAAAGGGCTGGAAGGGAAAGGAAAGAGCGACGCCTAACCTACGTGAACATCTCAAAGCTGATGTCAGCAGACGCTTCTGACGTGTTCTTTTCCTAAAGCAGTTGTGGAATAAAGGATTCCAAATTGCTTGACTTGAATTTCTGAGCAAAGAACAGAATGATGAAACCAAGTTCCCAGGGGCAGCAGCCGCTGCTCTAACTGCTCTTCCCAGAGCTCTCAGAAACCACGACGAGCTGGGAATGCCGGCCACTGCTCTGAAAGGGGAAGGAAATGTTCCTGCCTGTCAAAGGTGGCTTGTTCTTACCTTGATGCTCCCACCGTGTTTGCAGAAGTCTATCTTGCTCATCAACACTCTGAAGATTGGGACTGGTTGAAAGCTGGAGGTACCGTGGAGCAAGAGCTTTTCTGCAAATCATCTTCCAGCAGCTGCTGCTCTTCATCCAGGAGTGGGGCTGGGCTGTCCAGAGACAACCCCGCTGTCTCCCCTGCTCCTCCTGCCCGGCCCAGGGCAGGCCGGGCTGTGCCTGCGATGCAGTAGCTGGCTGTGGAGGTGTTTCTCCTGAAGGATCCTGAGGCCGCAGGTTTGGTCTCACTAGTGCTGGTTTTAACCACCTGAGCTGCCTTTTTCAAAAGGAACTTGACGAAAGCACAGAACAGTTCTGAGATTAGTTCGGGAAAAAAAACGTGGCTCTAACATTCACAAATGGAAAAGGCATCTCATCTCCTAGGTCCTGTACAAGGAGGGACGTGGGGAACACAGGTAGGGGCGTCCAAGCTCAGGGATGCTGTAATGGTGGCGCTGTCCACATCTCCCCCTGCAGCCAGCCAGCCGGAGGGGAAGCAGCTTGCCATGCCTTGGGAGCACAGTACATTTAGGGGGTCCTGGGCACCCAGAGGAGGCAGCACAGAGAGCCCCACGAGGGTGGCAGGGAATCTGAGGCCCCGTTTTGCTAAAGTGTGAGAGAGCTGCGCAGGGATGGGGCAAGGCCTCTTATATCACTGCTCAGGAGAGAGAAAAGGAATACAGAAGACCCCACATCTCCACCCTTCCCCCATCAAACCACATGGAAACCCTGGCAACCAGGGGTTCTGCTGGGGGTGAGCGGAGAGGCGCTGGGCTGTCTCACACCATAGCTGCTCCTCCTGGTGTGACCCACTTCCCCTGCAGGAGCGTAAGGCTATGGAGCCGTCAGAGAGCAGGGGATGAACACGGCTGCTGGCCCTGGAGAGGAGCCAAGGTCACTGCTGCTGTCATCTCAGGCCACATGGGAAACAAGAGGCCCATGGGACAGGTTGCGGGGTGGGATGTGTGCTCAGCCTGAGAGTAAGCACATGCGTGACTCTGGACTCCAGCGAGGTTGACCGGTTCCAAGTGCCATGCTGTACAAGTGACACCGTCACACAGAAGCCACTTCCTGGAGGTCTAGAAGGGCTCCACATAGGGACATGAAGATAAATAAAAGTGTAGCCTGGACAAAGGCCATGAGGTCACCTGGAAAGGGAAATGGACTTAGTGTATGTCACTCCAGAAGACAGAACCTAGACCAACAGATGGAAGGGACAGGAGATGCATTTTGGCCACTATCAAAAGGAACATGGACCATTTAGAGCCTCCTAACTGAAAGTGGGCATCTTCCTTGGCATCACTCAGCATCTGGGCAGTTTAGGCAGCTCTCTGTTGGGAAGGCATCCATTGGGGACATCTGCCTCTAAGCGACGGTGGGACTAGATGACCCCATGAAGGTCCCTTCTAAGACATTATAAAATGTAAGTCTTCTAATCATCTTCCCTCCCCGCAGAAAGTCAGTCCAAGGAATGAGCCAAAAGACCGCCGCAGAAGCAGGGAGAGGAGGGGCGTTTGTCTGTAGCTGGAGCAGAAGGCAGTGTTCTAGCAAGCTGTGGAAACGAGAGGGAAAATGGCAAATTTTTAATGACATGCTCATGAGCATATTTACCTGACATATAAAGTGACTCAGATACTTTTTCTCCACTTTGATTACAGAGAAAGATGTTTTTGCACCTTACAGACCCGCTCTAAAGGAACACTGTGTTCCCAGCATCGACGGCAGGTCTGTCTGGGACAGCAGGCAAGTCCTGGTGGGTGCTCCCAACCCAGGTTGGGATGGGTGCCCCTGCTTCCCCACCAAGAGTCCCTCTCGCAGCAGCCCTGCTCACCAGGTTGCCTATATTTCCTGACGCTTTGCAGGAGCTAACAGGGAAGCGTTTCCTCTTCACCGGCTGATCTGCTCACAATCAAACTCCAGTAACCAATTGTCTACAGGGTCCGAGGAGACAAGACGGGGTGCCATTGACGTGGATTAGGGAAGCAGCCAATCACGGCAGCAGGATCTCAGCGATTGCGATAGTCACTAACGAGGCATTAGCACCTTCCCTGCCTTCTCCACGCTTTCTGTTCAGGCAGCCGGAGTGGCAGACAGGCCAGGTATCCTTTGGGAAACTTTTCCCAGCTATTTATTCTCTTCCTGGTAATCTTTACATGGGGTTAATTGCTGGCCTCCAGGGAAGGGGCCTCAGCGGCCGCAGCTTCTGGCTGGTTATGTTTGTGACCTCAGAGCACGATATTTACATGACGAAATCCTTGCAGAGTTTCCAGATGCTTCTTTGGTTGTGGGTCAATTCGGGACGTGGAACCAGCCTCCTTCAATGGGCTTCCTCTGACTCTGTCTACAAGCGTCAGCCCTATGGCTTGGATCTGGACTTCTCCCCATCTGTGTTCCAAAAACCGGAGCTTGAGGTGATGTCTGAAGAACGAACTGTGACAGTTCCAGCGCCCCTGGTACAACTCTGACGTCCTCCTTGGGAGTCCTGACCTGCGCCCTTGGAACCCTTCCCGATGCAGAGCCTCCCACCTCCATCCTGGGGCTGGCGCGTACTCATTCCACGGGAAAGATACAGCTCTGTTCTTGCCGTTTGGCTGGGAACAATCTGATCTGAAGATAAACTAACCATCATGCGACTGTCAGCATTCAACACTTATTGGGCTCCTACTATATATACAGAGCAGTAGGCCAAGTGCTAGGATACCACAGATTGAAAGGCTGCCTTTCGGTTAGGGAGGCAAGAATCTGATGTAAAACCAGTGTGCTTCCTGATGTTAAATAATAAAATAATAAAAGAAGAAGCCCAGTGTGTTTCCTGGTGGCTTAATGAATGGTTCATTCAACATTTATTATGCCTTTTCTGTGTGCTGGGCACTATGCCAAGAGCCAGGGCACCTGGGATGGGAGAACTGGCCTCTGCCCTTAGAGGAGGGAGGCACCAGGCGTTCCTGACGTGGGTTCCAGAACACTGAGAGCCGGCGGAGAGGACACAGGAGCAGACAGGGCTAAGGACATGTGGAAACGGGGACTGCTTGATTCTATTGGTCGCTAGTGCAGGAACGGGAAAGGCCAACCACGCCCCACCGTCCAACCACGCCTCACTATTCCACTGTCCCAGGCACACACCTTCTGGTGGTTTCCATCCTCCACGAAGATTCTCCCTCAACAAGCAGAAGGCCTGCCCTCCAGCTCCTGCCCCAGCACCTCGGCTGCTGTGACCTCCAGCAAGACTGAGAAAAGATGTTTTTTCAGAAAACGTAATCTTTCTTTTTGACCAGATAATGCACAATATAAAATATAAAATGCACCAAAAGGTAGGCAGGGAAAAGGAACTCTCCCCCCGCTCCTCTATCTAATCCCTCAATTCCTCTCCCTGTGGGCATCTTCTCTTCCCATTTCCTTGTTTATCCTCCCACAGATACTGTATGCACAGAGGAACACACACATTTTTAAATGGTATTTAACTTTTTTTGAGACAGGGTCTCGCTCTATCATCCAGGCTACAGTGCAGTGGTGCAATCTCAGCTCACTATAAATTATAGGCTTGCTTCAGGCCCACGGGCCTCTAGCTCATTCCAAAACCTCACCATGCCCCACAACACATTATAAGCAAAGAAGGGCTCCAAGGCTTATCTTGTCTAAACTAATAACTATGCAGGGATATCCAGCTGATCTAGAAAGAGATTAAATATATCTTCTATCCAAGAGCTTCCAAATGCTCTGATTAAGAGCTTGAGTTGGATCTGAATCCCTTTAAATGTATTTATAATTGGCTAAATTCCAAAGCTGCAAACAAAAGGCCCTTGTATTATGTTTGCTCTTTTAATGAAAAGAAAAAATAATCAGACTATGCTCCCAAAAATGCACCTATAATTCAACCCTTTTTATGAATGACCTTTAAAAATGTCAGCATGCTTTCTAGGGTGCAGAACCACAAGGAGAAAGGAATAAGATGTCCTACCTCCTTAGTTGGGGCCGGTTTTAGGAGCCAGAATTCCCAGCCACAGACAGTGAAAAGAGCCCTGCTCTCGGACTGAGGAGTCCTGAGCCCCATCAACTGTTAGCTCTGTACACCAGCTTCTCTGAGCCTCTTGCTTTCTTGTCTTTAAAACCAGGATTATCAATCCCTACTCACAAAACCATGATGATAATAAGAGCCATTTGATTCTCCATTTATTCAACATGATTCAAGAATGGGAAATAGTAAGAAACCCAATCTCAGCAGCAAACTTGAGCTGTTTCAGAGCAGTGTTCAATATGCCAGTCCTTGGCGTCGTGCCATATGGGCAAGATGAACAGGTTTTTTTCCCCTTTCTACTGGGGAAGCAGGGGGAAAACTATGGCAAGAATGTTCTTTGACATCTGTCAACTATAAATTCAAAAAGCTTTCCTTATGCCTAACACTTGTCATTGAACAAGCACATGTCCGATGCTAAATGACTTGAGTAGCCTATGCAGGATGGAGGCACAAACCCTGACGATACTCTCCTTGCAAAAACACCTTGCTGTTTTATTGTTTTTAACTTCCAAATAAGCTGCTGCCGTATAAACCTATGACCCCTTCCACACTATCGGGTTTGTCGGGAGCGTGATTTCTGTCATACTGACCTGGATCCCCAATCTAACACTCCAACAGCCTGCTTCCCCGTTACCTGTAAGTGGGACATGCTAGTTAACAACACACAGCACAGGTCAAGGTTGTTCTTCACTCTGATCGCCATGTGGCTACTGCCAGAGATGACATAAAACCTTTAGGCAGACACGGCGTGGGCAGTGTCATGGCTCCAGGCAGCCAGCGCATCCTCACACCGGGAGCCATACTGCATCACTCCACTACCTGAGGGTCATATAGCTCTATCTCAGTCATGGCGACGTTAGGTCCCAACACTACCAACCATTGCTGCATTCTGTGTGACCGACACTGTGCCAGGTTACTTTGGTCTGACCCACTCAGGCTTCTCCAGTTTACTTTTTAGGAGCTGATGTGGAGCCACGGCTTATTTTGTGAAGATGAGTCTCTATTCCTAGCTCACTTAGACAAAGGAAGTAAAAGGGGATCCGGGGTGCGCTGAGTGGTCAGAGGGGAGCCAGAATGACATTCCAAACCCCATCTGAAGACAGCCATGTGTCTGAGAATAGTTCCCATTTATTACATACAGAGTTGAATATATAGCCAAATTTATGCTAAATATCCCTTCTCCCCTCTTGAAGTATTTGCTGAGGCCAAGAATCTACAGCTGGGCCGATTCCAAGGATTTGACTTACTAGAAGCTGTTTTCATATATACCAATTGGGTTATTTAACACAAAATTCAACAGCGCTAGATGCCTGAGTCTGAATAAATTATAGAATCATTATGCTGGGAAGGGCCTGTTTTTAAAAGGCTCAATCCTGGTGTCACTTGAACTGAACCACAAATTCCCTGAACATTTCTGTATGCAGTCATGTTAACTCAAATGCTCATGAAACAACCGACTTTTGCATTTTGCATAATGCACATTCAGACCTCCATGCAATTTTCAAATTAATCCTGCATTACGTAGTAACACACATGCATACATACACCCACTCATTTCTCTATAGGACAGATAAATCCTCACCTGGGGGAAAACAATAACTGCTGGAGAATGCGCATAATCAATCAGCTTGTGGGGCTTTAACCGTAAGTGTATATAAATTTAGGGTCTTGGGTTAATAACCAAATAGCACTGAATAAGCAGACTGGATAAGAAGGAAAAGATTTAAGACCTCCACCAATGAGTAAGGAACTCAGAGCTGTGCAACAGCTTAACGCAGAAGAAAAGAAACAAAATGCTGCAAAGACGGAAAGAACTTGCTCCATCGCTCCCTCCCCAAGTATACTGCTGGGGAGAACGGACCCGAGAAATAAATGCACGGCTTCCAGTCTCCTTCCGCTGAACGCGTGCTGCTGTATGTTCACACCAGGCCTCGAGGATCAGCAAGGCAGCACCCGATTCACTTGAACATTTTTATCTGTGGCTGTTCCGCAGATTCTCTATGCAAAAGTGGCTCAGACATTGAGACTGATGCCATCACACCGCACCGGGAGGGTGATTACTCAAATAATGAGGTTTTCTGGAGATAGTGGGGATCCAAGCCATTCCAAACCAGCTTCAACAAAGAGAAGGGCAAGCGGCTTTGGTTTTTACTGGTGAGGGTCAGGCCAGTGGTTGGGTTTGCTTGGTTTGAACTTCCCGCCAGCTCCCAGGGAAGGAGCAGGTCCGTTTTCCTACAGGCTCACCCAGAGGTGGGACACATGAAAACAGAGCTGTCAGCAGTCAAGCATCAGAAATGGAGCCAGACTCCTTACTCCAATTTGCCATTGCGGATTTAAAATCCCACTCTGAAATGTACCTACTATGTGACTTGACCTAAAACTGCCTCCTCAGCAATAAAAGGTGCATAGCATTGAAAAAAAACGACATTACGCAGGTTAAAGGAAATTGGTCCAGTGCCTAGACATAACAGATGTTCAACAATTGTTTCTGAATCTGGAAATTTAAGAAGAAAAATCTGTTTCCTCCACGTACTTTCACATTTACCCTTGACTTTTCGTTCTTGTGAAAACCAGAAAGAGGTCCTTAGCTCTGGCAAGTTTCTAACTCCTTGCCAGAGATAATGCCAGATATAAGGGGTGAGGGTAGAGAAGGAGAAGGAGGGGTTACAGGGCTGGAGGTGGTGGGAAGCAGGGAGGGTGGTGGTCGGGGTACCGCACAAAGCAATTCCCCAAAATGTGTCACATGACGCGTCTGTCTGAGGCAGCTCTGCTGGTCACAGTGGAGAGATAGGCATCCTGGCCGGAGGAAAAATGGCCCCAGTGGAATGGGGAAAAGAATCAAACGGTAGGTCTTATAGGTTAAATCGTGTTCCCCCAAAGAGATGTGTAAGTCATCACTCTTAGTACCTCAGAATGTAATGTTATTTCGAAGTAGGGTCTCTGCAGATGTAGTGAAGTTAAAATGAGGTCACCTTCAGTGAGGGTAGACCCTAAACCTAATTAAGACCGGTGTCCTCATCAGAAGAGAAAAGACAGACAGAGACAGACAGGAGTGATGTAGCTAGCAGCCAAAGAACACAAAAAGAGCAAGGGAGAGTCAAGGCAGGATTCCACCGAGTCTCCAAGAGAGAATGCACTTCCGACGCTTGGATTATGGACTTCAAGCCTCCAGAACTGGGAGAGAACACGTTTCTGTTACCTAAGCCCTCCAGTTTGCGGTCCTTGCCACGGCAGCTCGAGGAAGCTAATACAGTGGGAAGAAATCATCCATTATTGCATCTCTTTTTTCTTTGAAGATTTTAGTGTATAATTTTACTCAAAATTGGAATAGCTGGGGATGTTTTTTATTTTAAAATAAATTACAGATCTTCATTTATTGTCAACTAGCCTTCAATTTCTCAGATTTTAAACACACAATGAGAAGATATTTTATATAAAAATATCTAGAGTTTCAGTTCGTAATCATTTTTATACTCCATGGTTAATACTGTAGTGCATTTGTAAACAGAAGATAAAGAAGTATTTCTGCTAGATCTGTAAGCAAAAAGAAAATCCTAGCAGTGATTACCTCTGGGTTATGGGACTATAGGTCATTTTCTTCCTTTTCTGTTATTTTCAAATTTTCCATAGTGTGATAAAATGTTGGCAAAAGAAATACAGTTTTTCTTTCCAAGAGATACTGTAATTTTCATAAGAGCAAGGAATAGGATTCAGTGTGTTCTTGCCTTATGGGCTTTTGTGTTGACTTTTAATCCTAGCGCCCAGGGAGATGTTCACAGCGTCTTCATTAGGCCTAAAAGGATTAGAAGGGAGCACACAGTGGCGAGAACACCCATTTGTTCCTTTAGAGATTAGAAAACAGGAACTTATCCTGCCAGCACAAGAGGCTAAGGCTGGGGAGTTTGTAAATATATTTTTCTGCTTTAATAATATGCATAGTCCTTTTTATTCTCAGGAGTTTTCAAAAATAGGCCTTAAAGTCCAGCTGCTTAGAAGTCTCTTGTAACAAAAATCAAATACATTTAAAAGTAAATAGAGACTTCTGGTTCCGCTATGATCTCCCGCTTACACGAAAAACTCCACGCAAAATACACAAAGCAACCACCAGAGAACTCAAAAAAGCAAACAAAGTCAGCAGAGTTTGGAGGACTCAAAACTTGCCGAAGCACAGGGGTGAGTTTCCCATTATCTTTTTCCTCAGTTGAGCTGGGAGGGCAGGTCTCAGCTGCAGGACTGCAAAGCAGAGATTACACTAACTACCCTTCTATAGAATTTTGTGAGAACTAATATATTAACATAAGCAAAGGCCCAGGCAAGTGCAATTAGTGAATGTGAGAGGAGCTCTGCCTCCAAATGGCCACTCCAGAGGACACGGTCATGGGCACTAAGTGGAAGTTACAAGGAGAGCTCTTGCCAGTGGCAAAGGCTGTCAGGCCGATCCACGTCACCTACTGCGGGTTTCCTGGAGTGCCCAGGCCTTATAACAAGTTGTTCTGTGCAAAAAGTGGCCCATGGTTGAATGTTTAGAAGAGAGGGAATTAAACAACTCTCCTTACCATATGACAAAAGTGCCAATGTGTATCATAAACTTCCAAAAGAGGACACGCTATGAAAAACTTCCCAAACTAATTTTGCCAAGAATCCCTTTTTAGATGGAAGACTTCACTCTCCCAAGACTACTACTTTTTTTTGTTTTTTGAGATGGAGTCTCACTCTGTCACCCAAGCTGGAGAACAGCGGTGCGATCATGGCTCACCACAACCTCCGCCTCCCGGGTTAAAGCAATTCTCCTGCCTCAGCCTCCTGAGTAGCTAGGATTGATTACAGGTGCCCACCATCACGCCTAGCTAATTTCTGTATTTCTAGTAGAGATAGGGTTTCACCATGTTGGCTAGGCTGGTCTTGAACTCCTGACCTCAGGTGATCTGCTGCTCTCGGCTTCCCAAAGTGCTGGGATTACAGGCGTGAGCCACAGTGTCCGGCCCAAGACTACTACTTCATAGACAAAGCCCTTCACACTCCCAAGATGATTACTATTTGTTTGGATCACACTTTGAGAATACTTTGGGAAATGCTGAACTCTTGAAATGAGCACTGGACTGAGAGTCAGGAGATTTGGCCTCTACTTCTGGTTGTGTACAAGTAAGGTTACCTCTCTAGACCTCAGTGTCTTCTCCAAAATGGGAGGGTTAGGATCTCTCCTCCAAGATCTTTTTGGATCTAACTATCTACAATTCTACAGCTTCTGCAAAGTACACTGGAGTGAGTGTGCTGCTGTGGGAGAGAAGTGGGCCAGAGGACCTCCAAATTTCCAAATTCTTCTTCAAAATGTCCATCTTTTCAGCTACAGATCTTAAAGCAGAAAAAAGAAAGGAATTTCCCCATAAAAATTTCCAAAAACATCACATCTTAATTCTTGGCATATGAATATATCATTTTCTACCAGCTCTAAACACCACTGGCTCATCTGTGTAATGTTTCCAGATGCTTCTGCAATTAGCTCTGTTGTTTTAAAATCTGTCCATTAAATTGAATAAGATGTTCCTTCTTCTCTTCCAACAAAGTCGTCTGGTGATTATTAAAAAAAAAAAAAAAATGAAGCTCCTGAAAGACAACATGAAGGTCACTCTTTACAGAAAACATTCACAGACCAGTGCTAAACCATGATCTCCTCCATCTCTGCATCTCCAGCTTCAGCTAGCATGATTACAATGATGCCTTACAAAGATGAAGGAGTGCTTCACCCTCCAATATGTGGTATGTTCCAGAACATTTTGGAACACATAAGCTATTTCCCCACCTGTAATTATTTCGTTTGTGAAATCAAAGACTACTGCTGACTACGAGTTTTATATTTCTTTGTTTCCTAAATAAATCAAAGGATGTACCCATACTGTAGAGATGTCAATTCTCAACAAATTTATACACACATTCAGTGTAATTCCAATCTAAAGCCAACGAAGTTAATTTTTCTTTTGTAGAAACTGACAGGATGTTTTCAAAGTCAAATGAATTTTGAAGGATGAAGGTTAAGGAATTACATTCACAGCAACAAGATTTAAGATAGTGCAGTATTGGCCCAACAGGAGACAGACAGACCATAAACATTTGATTTATGACAAAGACTGGACTACACATCTGTGGGGGATACAATGGTCTTTTCAATGAATGCTGCTTGGTCAATTAAATATCCAAATAGACCAAAAAATATTGATCCCTATCTCACATTATACACAAAAATAAAACTAAATGGATTGTTGCTATAAGTAGGGAAAGTAAAAAGGTAAAGTTTCTATTAACAGAAGATAATACAGAGCAACATTTCCTAACCAGACACGGGAAGTACTGGCAGTGAAGGAAGGAATAGGACTTGATGAAAAGTGAAAACCTTGTCTCCACACAACACCGTTAAAAGGGTAAAAAATGGAAGCCACAGAGCAGGGGAACATATTTACAATATACAAAACCAACAAAAAAAATTCTTACACAGAATATATGTCTATAAATCTAGAGGAAAAAGCCAATCAACTCAATTATTTTTAAATGGCCAAAAGCCTTCTAAAGACATTTCACAGAAAAGAGTATACAAGTGGCTGATAAATATTGCAAAGATATTTAAACTTCAGTCATCAAGAAAATGCAAATTAAAATCATGATGAGATACCAAACACACCTACCAGAATAGCTAAAACTAGGAAGACAGCTACAAGTTTTGGAAAGGACTGGAGGCCACCAGGGTCCGCATGCACTCTAGTGAGAGGGTAAATCGGTGCAACCCCGTGGGAAAACTGGTGACTTCTACTGAACATACTCATATAAGATCCAGCAATTTTCTGAGTATGTACTCAACAGAAACATATACAAGATTTTTAACAGGCTCAATCTAAAGACAATCTATAAGCCCATCATCATTTGATGTGATGTATGAATTGCAGTGTGTTCATACAATGAAATACTGTACAGCAATGAACATGAGTAAACTATCGCTACACATAACCCTAATTATGAATCTCTCAAACATAATTTCGAAAGGAGCCACAAAAGAGAAATACAGTCACTTGTGGTTTTTTTTTTTTTTTTTTGAGACGGAGTTTCGCTCTTGTTACCCAGGCTGGAGTGCAATGGTGCAATCTCGGCTCACCGCAACCTCCACCTCCTGGGTTCAGGCAATTCTCCTGCCTCAGCCTCCTGAGTAGCTGGGATTACAGGCACGCGCCACCATGCCCAGCTAATTTTTTGTATTTTTTAGTAGAGACAGGGTTTCACCATGTTGACCAGGATGGTCTCGATCTCTTGACCTCGTGATCCACCTGCCTTGGCCTCCCAAAGTGCTGGGATTACAGGCGTGAGCCAACGCGCCCGGCCCACTTGTGTTTTGATATGATGTATGTGTTCTCAAAAAGTAACACAATATGCAAACACATGCAATTAAAATCATAGGATTTATGAGAAAGACAGGGTTAGGAACAAAGCATTCAAAACTTTGGCAATGACAAATTCTAAAAAATAGAGAAATCTAATAAAAATGAAGGCAGTTTTACACATGTAAAATTGTTAAGAAATACATACATACTAAAATAAATAGTATTTTATGTTGAGAAAGACCTGACGTTTGCTTGTGGAAGAGGGGTTGCAGCTTGCAAGTTGTTGTGACGTAGTGGAGGAAGCACTGCCTAAGATTGGATGGAGTGTGTCTCATAGCACAATCAACCCAGGCAGCTGGTAGATATATAAGGTGCGTGTACGTGCGTGCTGTGTATTCTACTAGGCTCAGTTTCGCTGAGTGAAGTTTTCTGCATTCACTTAGAGTTTCTGGGGGACAAAATTGCATATAAGCAAACAGTAAATTGCATTATGCTCAAATTGTTCTTTAATGCATCAATCATAAGGGAAATTTGCATTTTTGAAAGCAGCATTACAGCAGAACAGCTAGTACCCTACTGTTCTATTTAAATAAAGTTCAAACATCGGAAAAATTTAATCTATGTTGTTATTAGGTTGGTGCAAAGGTAATTGCTGTTTTGTTATTAAAAGTAATGGCAAAAACTGCAATTACTTTTGCACCAACCTAATAGGGATCAGGATGTTGGTTACTCTAAAGGGAGTTATAACTAAAAGGGATCACAAGGATTAACCTCTAGGATGCTGGGTACTGACTAAACAAACGTGTTCAATGTTGAAAGCTGGTCGTTTGGCACATTTAACACTTGTGCGTTTTACTACGTGTGTTACGCATCTTTTTCAGTTCAAAAAATGGAATGCTACTATTAAAATTGAAAAATAAAATCTGTCTCTTTTAGGAATACTTCCTGGGTTTATACCTTCATCAGAAAATATATATATATATATCCACACAGCATCTTGAGGTATGTGCAGATCTAGAGGCATTTTAAAGCCCACTGCCCATCTTATTGGAGTCAGAACTCAGTATTCTGTGGTCAGAGAAGAGTTTTCATTACAAATAACATCTCCTCATTTCACTCCTTAGCCCCAAAGAATTCTCTTCCTAAGGCCACTCCCTCTTGTCTCCAAAAAGTCAAGCTTTTCTTCCTATCAAACCAAAAACATGAAGAAAGGCAAAAATCTAATATCAAACAGTATGTTTCTAACCCCAGATGCTGATTGCTTGAATAAGTTAGTTTGGAGTTTCTACATCACTGGATATATGAGAGTTGCCTAGGGCTGCTGGGTTCTTGTCACCTTCAACTCCCAAAGCGCTATAATCCACCCACTCAGTGGGAGATAACAGAATAGTAACGGCTTCTTCCGAGCCATAGATGAACACTTCCGGGCTTGAAGAAATGAGCGCTAGCCAGGCATTAGAAGAGAAATTAGAAGTCTCCCATATGGTTAACTAATGCTGGCATTACCAGATCAACTATGGTAGAGTATCAGGGTAGTCCAAGGAGCATTCCAATCAAAAGTCACTAAGCGTGCTCCTTAAAAAACTGGTTCTTGGATGCTACCCTAGACCTACCGAATCAGAATCTCTTAGAGGTAGGAGCTCAGGACTCTGCATTTTAAATAATCTTTCCAGGTGACTCTGATGGACAATAAAGTTACGAAACAACCGTATTGGAGGTTGGGCAAGGGAAGAACTGGCTCATACTGACGATGACACAAAGGGCAACAGTCTCATTAAGAAAGCTGTTTCGAGCCAGGTCAACCTTGAAATCACTCAACATTGTGTTAATAATGAGGAATGCAGCTACCAGGCATCAAACCTGCACTGGGCCACAGAAAGGAGGCAAGAGCGGGCGTCACACGCATTTAACACTGAGTTCTCACAGCAAACAAAAAACCCAAAATTTTCTACACACCATTCTGAGGACTTCTCTGAGGCGAGATGTGACCTGGCTGTTCCTGCCATTTCAGCAAGCCCCTGGCTATGTATCAAACTCCCCAGAGCCTCCACATCTCTGCATCCATCTGTTTACTGGATGGATTAAGAGCATTTCCTCTGGAAAGCTTGGGAAAGTCATCTTATGCTAAATGGCAAGTCATAAGCACATCAGAAATGCCAAACTAGCATGATGAAAAGCAGAGACTTACATGATGACAGCACGGACGAAACTTGAGCAGATGAGCAATAAATAGAGTTTTTGGTTTGGGGTTTTTTGGGGAGAGCGGGGGATTGACAGTGAGTGAGGAAGGCAAAATGGGATGAGATGGGAGGATAGAAGGAAAGGTAAATGAACAAATGAATGGGCTGATGGAAGGAAGAGTGGACAGGCAGTTGGGTGTGTGGGTGAATGCATACAATGGCTGGTAAGCCAAATAGAGGGATGGAGGAACAAATAGAGCCATATCGGATCAACTATCTTTTAGCCCTAAACTGTTTTTAACAGCAAAATATCACACAATCCACCAATTTAAAGAATACAATTCACTGCCTCTTAAAACACTGTCAGAGTTGTGGAACCATCACTACAATCAATTTTTTAAAATTTTTAAACATTTTATATTGAGGCAGAGTCTCACTCTGTCACCCAGGCTGGAGCGCAGTGGTGTGATCACAGCTCCCTGCAGCCTTGGCCTCCTGAGCTCAAGCAATCCTCCCACCTCGGCCTCCAGAGCAGCTGGGACTACAGGCACGTGCTACCACACCTGGCTATTTAAAAAGAATTTTTTTTTTTTTTTGTAGATACAGGGTCTCCCTCTGTTGCCCAAGCTGACCTAGAACTCCTGGGCTCAAGGCAAGTGATCCTCCTGTCTCAACCTCCCAAAGTGCTGAGATTACAGGCATAAGCCACCATGCCAAGACCCACATTCAATTTTAGAATATTTCATCATCCCCTAAAAAGAAATCCATGCCCATTAGTTATCACCTGCAAATCCCTGTTCCTCCCAGTTTCAGACACTACTACTCTATTTCTGTATAGATTTGCCTATTCTGAACATTTCATAAATAGAATAAAAACGTGGTCCTTTGTGAGTGGCTTCTTTCATTTGCATGTTTCCAAGGTTCATTCATGTTGTAGCATAAATTGGTACTTCAGTTCTCTTTATTGCTGAATAATATTCCATTGGACGGACAAGCCACGTATCATCTGACAGACATTTGGGTCGTTCCTACTTTTTGGCTATTACATAGAATGCTGGTGTGAAAATTCATATACAAGTTTTTCTGTGAATGTAAGCTTTCATTTTTCTTGGGCACATATACAGAAGAATTGCTATGCCATATAGTAACTCTGTGTTTAACTTTTTAACAAACTGCCAGACTGTAGCCCAAACTGTTTTTCATTTTACACTCCCATCAGCAATGTGTGTGCATTTCCCTGTGTCTAACAATGCTGAATGTCTCTCTTCACGTGCTTATAAATCATTTGTATGTCTTCTTAGCAGAAATATCTATTCAGCTCCTTAGCTCTTTTTTGGGTTTCAGATTGAGTCTCACTCTGTCACCAGGCTGGAGTGCAGTGGCGTGATCTCGGCTCACTGCAACCTCCGCCTCCCAGGTTGAAGTGATTCTCCTGCCTCAGCCTCCCAAATAGCTGGGACTACAGGCGTGTACCACCACGCCCAGCTAATTTCTGTATTTTTAGTAGAGACAGGGTTTCACCACGTTGGCCAGGATGGTCTCAATCTCTTGACCTCATTATCCTCCGGCCTCAGCCTCCCTAAGTGCTTGGATTACAGGCATGAGCCACCGCGCTTGGCCCACTTTGTCCATCTTTAATTGGGTGATCTGTCTTTTTTTATCGAGTTACATGTTCTAGATACAAGTTTCTCATCATTGTATGATTCCAAACCTGCCTCATATTCTGGCTGCATTTTCATTTTCTTGATGTCCTTTCAAGCACCAGAGTTTTCAGTTTTGATGACACCCAATTGGTCTGTTTTTTTCTTTTGTTACTTGTACCTTTGGTGACCTGTCTGAGAACCACACCTGGTTTAATCCAAGGTCATGAAGATTTATCTTCTTTCAAGAGTTTTATAGTTTTGGCTCTTACATTTTGGTCTTTGATCCATTTTGAGGTTGCTTTTGTATATTTTGTGAGTTATGGGTCCAACTTCATTCTTTTGTATGTACATATCCACCAAACTATTTTGACAGAAGAAAAACGGGGCCTTGTGGCAGAATAGTGTTAATATAACACCGGTACTGACACCAACTGCCATTAGGAAGGGATGATCACGTGCCGGGAGTTGCGTAAGGTCATATTTACTATCTTATTTAATCTCTACAACCCCCTATGAGGTAGGTACTTTTCTCAATTTACAGGTGGGAATCTGAGTGCTAGAGAGGTTAGATCCCTAGTCCAAGTTTCCATACTAGTAAGTGGCTCAACTGTGTCTGACTCCAGAGCCCCCCACTACCACCCTACACTGCCTCTGTAACAGCCCTCAGAAATCAGGGGATACCTCAGACACACCTAACTTCTCTTAGCAATTCAGTATGAATTCACTAGTAAAGCATGTACCTAACACCTCCTGTTTATATTTGAAGCATATTGTCATTTCTTAGACGTTTCGATTAGCACATTTGACTAGGAGGAAAAGCGGGATTTCTGCAGAATCTAAGACTTCTGTTTCCGGCAATGGTAGGTATGTTATTTGTACCAATACTTCCACTGGGAGAAAACAGAATCCTAAAATTGCTAGATAGTATTTTAAATTTTTCCAAACAGCTAGCAACATTCTAGGAAGAGAATAAGGAATAACAAGGCCAAAATCTAAGACAAAATGAGAATCTAAGGGAAAATGAAAACCAAAGAAGGCAAAGAAAGTTCTTAAAGTTGGTTCTGTCCTGAAGACGTCTGTCTGTTCAGACTGAGCTTCAGCCTTTTGGGTAAGAGAGCAGAAGAAAACTCCCAGAGCCCGACAAAAGCAATGAGTCTAACAGGTGGCCCACAGAGACATATTAAGCTGGGGCCCAGAAAATAATCATAATCATCCTCAGGTTAAGGGCGAACCAGAGTAAACCTAGTTCCCAAAGTGAATCTCTCCCTGAGGAAATGTAACTATTGGGTCAGCCCATTGGTCTGGCAGATCCAAGCACAAATTTTGTCTGGAGGAAGATACCTTCTCACTAGGCCTCAGGAATACCTCACACGTAATTGTCCAAGATGATGAGCAGCACATAGTCAAAGATAACCAAGTATCCAAGGAAAGAGAAGTCATGGGTAAAACCCAGCAGTAAAAGAATACAGCGGACACAGATTCATACAGATTGAAAATATGAGATTACAAAGCACCTATGCTTATTACTGTTTAAGGAAACAGAAGATGAACCTGAAACATCTGTAAAATATCTGCAGAGAACAAAATACTTTCTATAAAAGGCACCCGCCTTCCAGAGTGAACTTGGCCTTGGAGAAAGTATTACTTGAGGCAGTGTATGGAGCAAGCGGCTTATCTCTGCAAAGCACGTCTCTGTTTGGCATTTTCCTTGGCACCTGCATATCCCTTCAAATTCTAGGGGCAAAGGCAAAGAAGCAGGGAAAAATCTGCAGTGACCATTCTTTCTGCAGACTTCAGAAATTCATCTATAATGAGCTACAAAATAAAAAGGATAAAGCTCAAGTATTTTTGCCCATCTCAGGTACCAAAACCATTACTGTACAAATTACAAAGACTTAACTGAGTCCCTAAAATGCTCCTTGGGAGAACTCTGAAGATTTTTTCTTCCATCTTTTCCGTCCTTTGACGCCCCACAGCCATAGCTGAGAGCCTCATCGTCTTTCCCACAGGGTCCTCCTGATCACCCTGCACCTAGTACCACTCCCCTTCACATGACCTCTATACGGATCTTTCAAAAATGAAAATCATGTCACACTCTTGCAAAGATCCTGTAGCCCCTGCCTCTCTCAGCCTACTAAGGATGAAGTGCACACTCCTTGGCATGGTATGTACGGACTTCATTCTCTGAGCCTCAAGTTACCTTTCTGGCGTCTGTTGGTGCAAACAGCTTACTCATCAATACCACACCTTGCACCCTCTCCTGCTATGATCCCAGAATGCCTGCAGTTCCTGAACATATGATTTATGCTTCTATACCTTTACACAGGCTACGCCCCATCCCCCAAGTCCGGTACTTACTCATCCATTAAGCCCACCTCTGATGTTACCTCCTCTATGGTGACTTTCTCACCCAGAAGGCAAAACTAAGAAGACAGAGATACTAAGGCAAGTGATCGCTAGAAGTCTGGCTTTGTTTTAAAATCAGCTTTTTGGTGTATCTTTGGGCCACTCAGCTTTTTGTCTCCAAAGCACATATCAAAGCCCCATGTCCGAAAAGCCCTCGCTTTCTAGCAGTATTCTCGGTAAAAATATCTTAGCCTTGCACCCAGACTCAGCTGCCCACTGTCCCTCTTTTTTCCTGCATCAGACAAGCTGAGATGCTTCCCACGTTGCTTATTTCCTTGCCATGCACTTTTGCTTTTCTTAGTCAAGCCCTGGGTGATGACAGAAATTTTGTATCGCAATGCAAAAGGCATGAGCCAATCCTCCAGCAATCTTAAAGGGAGGTCATTAAGTTAGAAAAGTAATCAAGAGGCTAACTTAAAATATGAATAAAGTAAGTTAGGGATAACTGAACACAAAACAGAAAACAAGATCAGGAACAATTTTAAGTTAAAAGTTACCTGGTTTCTTCTAGCTTATTAAAAAAACCCAATGCCTTTCTGAGAAACAGCTCAGCTCCACAGACAGGCCTGTGTGACCAGAAGACGTCCAGGCACGGTTTGGCTGCTGTGCCATTATGCTGTCTGGTATTTTTCAGCTTTTCTGCGATTGACAGCCCTCAGAACACAAACGGCCTCCTGCTGCGCAGGACTCAACAGATGTGTTCAAAGGCCTTCTCGCTGAGTCAACCCAGCTTGGAACCAAGACAAATGAGAGCATTCCCATCTACCCAACGAGTAAACAGTGGGGAAGAAGGGAAATCAGGTTTACCAACCAAAAATCCACATTTCCTTGTCATAAACAGGGTGGCCTGGCCTCCGCCAAGCAGGCCAGAAATGTCTTCCTAGTGCTCTCTGGGCAGAATGCTCCATCCCCTGGCTTAGCACTCAGTTTTCCATCTTCTTACCCACTAAAAGCCACAGGTTACAGGTTAACTCCCTTAGGCAAATGCCCCTGGCCCCAGGAGACTTCTAACAGAAAAGAAACGCAATTACTTTTTAAAACGAAATGTTAAATTTCCCTTTTCATTTTACTGATAGCAGGTGAAGTCTTCCCAATTTTGTGTTTCCCAAGGTCACCTAAAAATGCAACCAAAAATTATTATTTTTTAAAAGTCCTGAGATGTGCTGCCTGGAGACCTAAGTAGGGCTAAAATTAGCAGCTGCCCGGTGCTTCTCTGGGCAAGAGTGGTCAGCAGCTGGCACACTATAATAGCCAGAGGAGAACAAGAGGGCGCAGACAGGCTGGGCAGGCACATGCACCAGCAGGCAAGCAGGGGACGAAGGCTTCGGCCCTGGGTTGGTGGATGCAGCGCAGCTCTGAAGAGGAGTATCAGCTCTGCCTACTCTGCCAGGAATCCGCAATCTGCCAGCCTGATGCAGGGTGACATACACTGCCAGGCTAGTTATTCCTATCTGCTGCTTCCTGCGTAATCGATGTCAGGGGTCAGAGAAGGGCAGAAGAGGAGAAGGTAAACATGAAGCAGGTGGGGGCTGAAGTTTGGCTTACTGGTGCATCCCAGGACAGTCACTGTGGGTCTGCGTTTCTGCTCACCCGCCTTCACCTACCACATCCCTGCTCTTACTTGATCTGGATCACCTGGGAAAGACTGACTTTCCAGGAACTAGAAGGCTGGCTTTCCTTGTTCCTCACCTCCAAGGGCTCTCACTGTGCCTCTGGTTAACCATGTGACATTGCCATGACCAGGCATGTAACCACTCCCATCCTCACTTCACACTGTGGGAACGTCTGTCCTACGGCCCATGCCTAGACCGCAATGTCTAACTACCACGTGGATCCGAACGCTTGAAGTGCGTGTTTCTGGCCTTCCAGCTGCTGGACTCATGAACTGTTTCTTAGAGTGGGGAAGAGTCACTGCCAGCCCACCTCAGTACCTCTCCCCACCCCAACTCCACATTCCACACCACGGAATCCTCCCTATATTCGTTCCCTAGGGCCGCCAGGATCAAATACCACCAACCGGGTGGCTCAGAACCACAGAAATTTACTGTCTGCTAGTTATGGAGCTCAGAAATCTGAAATCGAGGAGCCAGCAGGGACAGGACGCCCCGACACCTGGAGGGGAGAGGCTGCCTCGTTCTTCCGAGCTGCTGGTGGCTCCAGGTGTTCCTTGGCTTGTGGCAGCATCACTCCACATGATGGGAATGAATGTCTGTTTAACCACAACCCTCCAGACTCTCTAGTGCAATACTCCAGTTCAGCTTTAAATAAAATGCCTGTCCAGAACCATTTGAGTCAAGAGACAAATAAACTGCTCAGACAAGCTAGTAATCAGGGAGAAAATCTACTTTCTCTTCTCTCAGCTAGAAATAGCAAGCAAATATGTGGACCAGCGTAAGAAAATCACCAGCTCCTCTCTCATTGCAATCTAGACGGAAAAAGAAGCAAATTCTCCTTGCCTTGGCATGGGGTCACTCCAGGAGCTAAGTGTCAAAATAGACCAGACAATAGAAAGAAAAACAAACATCCATGTGTATATGTGTGCATGTGTGTACAGGGGTGTATGTGTGTACAGGGGTGTGTGTGTATGTGTGTACAGGGGTGTGTGTGTATGTGTGTACAGGGGTGTGTGTGTATGTGCGTACAGGTGTGTGTGTGTACAGGGGTGTGTGTATGTGTGTGTGTACAGGGGCGTGTGTATGTGTGTACAGTGGTGTGTGTGTGCCTGTGTGTACAGGGGTGTGTGTGTGCCTGTGTGTACAGGTGTGTGTGTATGTGTGTACAGTGGTGTGTGTGTGCCTGTGTGTACAGGGGTGTGTGTGCCTGTGTGTACAGGGGTGTGTATGTGTATGTGTGTACAGGGGTGTGTGTATGTATGTACAGGGGTGTGTATGTGTATGTGTGTACAGGGGTGTGTGTATGTGTGTACAGGGGTGTGTTGTATGTGTGTACAGGGGTGTGTGTGTACAGGGGTGTGTGTGTATACAGGGGTGTGTGTATGTGTGTACAGGGGTGTGTATATGTGTGTACAGGTGTGTGTGTATATGTGTGTACAGGGGTGTGTGTGTGTGTGTGTGTGTGTACTGAGGCATCAGGCAGGGGAATGCTTGGTGGATCCCACATCTCTACTAAGCTCTTGTCCCTGCAACATTATCACTGGGTCACCCCAGTGATAATTATCCAGGGCCCCACCTCTTGGGAAATGTTGGCTTTTTTCTCTCTCTCTTTTTTTTTTTTTTTTTAACAAAGTCCATGCCTTCCCTGGACAAAAGCAGACAGACTTTTCAGAAGCGCCATCCTGCACCCATACAAACATTATAAGGCTCTCTGCCCTCTCAAGGCCAGATATACTCCCAGTGCATAAACACGCCCTTGAATAGCTTTTCTCCTCATTACCCCAGGACGGTGGAGAGAGCACTGCGAGATGCTCTGGCCACAGCTGGTTTATGGGGACTGGCCTTGCTGATCTGGAGTTACAACTCACTGATACCTTTGAATCACAGAGCTCTATTCCGTTGCTTGTTGAAGAAATTCTGCTGCAATGTCAAAGATTTATGGTGGACATGAGAAACCTCCTCCTATTAGCAAATGCTTTTGAGCACCGAAAGGCTTGTAGAAAGCAACCTGCATTGGTCTCTGCAAAGCATAACACAGCAGAGTCCGTCCTAGAACAGCACGTGGACCAAATCCCCAGCCATGTCCTTCTCAGACCTGTGGACCAGCTAAGTCTTTTAAATGAAATCTATGTGGCCTAAGCATGCATATTCCTCAAAGAGCTTGAAGCAAGCTTCAATAGTAAGAATTCTGAGTGTTTTTTTTTGAAGCAGAAACATAGATTCCTTATTCTCTGCTGAATAAATAGAACACTGCCTTCTCCAACCCCAGCAGCAGACATAACACTTCTTGAGCAAAACTGTTTTGTGCATGACCATTCCCGGAGCCCTAGATTTGCCACTGAGCACTTCTATCCCGGGCCTTCAGACTCTGCCTTCCATTCTCTGGACAGCAGGGCAGGTACACAGCAGAAAGGGAAGGGTCTGGTTTTACAGCCACATGTCACCCATGTGACCCACAGAGACCAGGACAGGCAATTTAATGGAAATCACAAAAATAAACTTTGTAGTTTAGAGCCAACTGGAGACAGACAGGTACCGACTTTAAGGTAACTTTTCCAGGCGAATCATCAGATACTTCTGGGAATGCCAGTGATGCCGGGGGAGGGCTCCCTGGGAAGCAGCGAGGTGCATCTTTTAAGACACACGTGTATCCCACACCCTATTAGCTGTGAGGCATCTGCAAATCTCCTCCACAGTCCCCATCTCCTAGTTACCCATCTGCCCCTTCCCGCTCCTCCAGGACGTTGAGGCGAGACATGTGAGAGTGATGCTGTGTCAGTGTGTCAGTGGTTCCTCCCTCTCACGACAGCAGGTCCCAACCCATCAAGGTGCAGAGGGCAGGGCCGACTTTCCCTTAAACCGGGAAATCTACACACTGAGCTTAAACGCTCTCCCCATCCCTACAGCCAGCATTCTCACTCACTTCACTGTATTTCCTCAGTGTGTAAAGATGGGCTCTGGAGCAACAGGAACTGATCACGTGTCCCAGGGAAGATGCCAGAGTCTATGAGGCTGCGAAAGACCACTCATTTGTTAGCGACTCCATATGCAGTTTGACAATCCCTTAACTCAAATTTTTGGGACCAGATGAGTTTCAGAATTCAGATTTTTTTTTAATTTTAGAAAGCTCATATATTAACACACCCAGCAGAAACTGAGGGAGCCTCCTATAGACTCATTTTTTTTCACCAAAACATGAATATTCACATTAATCTTCTATCAAGTCAAATTAGTTATGAAATGAAATCCAGAGTTCACCAGGACGGGAGACTGGGCACCGTCGGGTTCACTTTCCTCCAAGAGATATCCAAACCCAATCCTTCAGGGACTAAAACCCAGGACAAGGAATAGATGAAGGGGTAACTGACAAAACTCCAGCAGACACTCCCTTACTCAGGAGGCCCATGGGACAGAGCAGCTGAGATGCAAACAGGGTCATTTGGATAATCACTGACACAGAAAATGCCTTCTAAGCTGAGCTTCTCCGGCCTCAGAACCCAGAAGAGAGATGATTCCACAGAGCTCTCCACATTTAGAGAACCAGAGTTCCAGGGCTGTGGCAGCTGAGATGGTGTGTTCAGTCACAGATCATAGCAGGACCCACGTGGCAGCAGCAGACCAGGTTTTCAGAACCCTGATCCCACGTGACTGAGGTTAACTTCATAGGACGTTGGGCAAGTCGCGCTTTGACCTTCCTGCCTTTCTTTCTGCCTGCTTCAGTGCCAGCATTCCCTGGGTTTTCCCCCACCCTGTTCTCCTCTCACTCTATACAGCTTTGTGGCTAATCGCATCTCCTCCCCTGGCCTCACATACAACCTTTATGCCCTTGACCCCCACATCTCAATCGCTGGTCCCACTGTCTTCTGCAACTCCAACTCAGATTCCCAACTGCCTCCTGGGCATTTCTGGCCAGGCCCATGTGCCTCTCCTGCTGTGCCACAGACAGCTGTACACATTGATATCTGCATGCTTCCCTGCACGCCCCTGCCTTGTACTTGGGTTGGTCATGTGACTGGAGGCTCTGGCCAATGACACGTAAGCAGAAATGTTATGTGTTTTAGCACGTGGTGCACCAGCCCCATGTTCTCTTCCCCTCCACGATGCCAGAACAAGACAGTGGAGAATCCGAACAAACATTCTAGGTCCTGGAATCACTGCTTAGAAAAAGCCACTGAGCTTGCATTGAACTGTCAGAGAAACAAACTTCTATGGTGAGAAATTACTGAGATTTTGGAGTTTCAGACAAAGCAGCCAGTGCTAATTTCCCTAATACACCTGCCTCTTCTTCCTAGCAAATTCCTAAACTATTGCTTCAATTCAAGTGCTACCTCTTCTGAAAAATCCACCTTCTGTGGAAGGTCAGCTACGCCATCCTGTGACCTCCAGGAACTCACTCATACATCCAGCAGAGCAGTTCCCTCGATCTGCTGCACATTTGTGTTTGTGTGTTTGGCACTCACATCTTTTTTCATTTCTGTGTCCTCAGTGTCTTGCAAGTAGCAAACACCAACGCGTTTGATTTAGGGAAGCGAAAATCAGAGCCTTCTCACTATGTGAGAAGCAAACCCCAAGTCAGCACCTTCCCCGCAAGTCACAATGTTCTTATCATCGTGCTAGGTTCTGTGAGAGGACCCAAGAAAAGGATGCTGTAACCCACCGGTATCCTCAGATTATTCACACCCCTTTATCTCTCATCTCTATTAAAGGAAAGATTCCACTTAGAAAGTACATGGTCTTTTCAGGAACTATCAGCAAAAACATCTCACGGAAAGCAAGATCAAAGAGGGTTTTTTGCAACAAGATGAAAGTATAACAGGACTCTCTTAGCCCTCCGAGGCTGGCTCGCCCAAGCCTGCCACGGTTTAGGCCCACGGTCTGCCATTCTGGAATACTGCAGCTGTGTTGCTATTATTTCTGGTGTGAAAAGAGCTGCAGTAAAAGCA
Source organism: Aotus nancymaae (assembly GCF_030222135.1). Classification (NCBI taxonomy): domain Eukaryota; kingdom Metazoa; phylum Chordata; class Mammalia; order Primates; family Aotidae; genus Aotus; species Aotus nancymaae. The sequence goes on along the minus strand of NW_026988453.1, from coordinate 13,707,060 downwards.
TCTCTGGTTCCTCAGGGACCCAGATGTGAAGAGACAGGCCAGCTGTGCAGAGTTATGTCATCGCCACTTGGCAAAGCTTCCCAAAGCAAAAGCAGAAAACCGTATCACAGGCAGGGAACAGAACCGGGATCTTCTCTTTTAAGACATAATGAGTTGGCTATAGTAGTATCTACAGTGAATAGCTCCAAATCTCCCAATTCTCTTATAGCCATGATGGAACTCAGTCCTAGCCCAAGGGAAATGGTGGCCATACACACATGATGATCAATTATTAATAGAATATTTTGACAACTTCCACATAGTAGCAGCTTACCTGCTGCAGGCGTGGCTTTGCTATGGCTATTCAGATTACCTATTTAATGTACGTTAAACATAAGGTCGGCCCCTAGTGCTCACACAAAAATACCCACAAGCTGTGGCAAACACAGATGCCATGCCCACAGCCCACTGCTTCAGGAGAGCACAAGGAAGCTTCCAGGGCAGATTTCTAGTAGGACGTTCAGAGCAGTAAACAAAACAGGGTTAGATTTCTGCAGTATCTTTGCAGGCTAAGGTCCATAGACAGCAGGCGTCTTTGTTGTCTGTTGATTATAACAATATCTAAAACTGGATAATTTATAAAGAAGTGGAAATCTCTTACAGTTACGGAAGCTAAGAAGTCCAAGGTCAAGGGGGCTGCGTCTGGTGAACACCTTCTTGCTGGTGGAAACTCTCTGCAGGGTCCCAGGGTAGCACAGGGCGTCACAGGTGAGGAGGCTGAGCGTCGTAGCTCAGCTCTTTCTTCTTCTTGTCAAGTCACCAGTGCCACTTCCTTAACAACCCATTAATCCATGAACGGGTTAATCCATTCATGAGGGAAGACGCCCCACGATCCAATCACCTCTTAAAGGCCTCATCTCTCAATACTGCCAACTGGGGACGAAGTGTCAACCTGAGTTTTGAAGCGGGCATTCAACCACAGCAGGAGGAAGGATTCAGAAACATCAAATAATCGGAAACGTAGTGTAAAGGAAGGGAATATACACTTTGGGAGAGTTTGGACAGTACCTTTTGGTGTTAATCAAGTATCACACACAGGAGATACGGGGTACACAAAAAACAGGGGACGCTTAAAGTCATGGATAAACACAGGAAATTATTCCTGGCTGGTACTGAGAGGTCACATACCATGAATATTAACAATGAATGACTTCCCCCGAATCTCATGTGTGATCCCATCCACATACATGGAAAACAAGAAACTGCATGAAAATGGCACTGTCCAGCAACTTACCTTGTATGAAGATCCTGTTCCAGTAGGTTTTCCCAACCTCATTGCCCCCGAGAAACACCAGGTTGGACAGGATCAGCATCGAGGTGGAACAAGACGCAAGGGCAGCGTGAAATCGACGGCGAGCTTGTGCGGAGAGGTATCGGGCCTGCGGGGAAAACGGCAAGACGGCGTCTCGTGACAAGGGTGGAAAAAATGGGCTAAGATGTCATCCAGCTTTCTCTGTCACCAGCCTAGGATGCCTCCCCACTTTGGGAAGCCAAAGTGGGGGGATCACTTGAGCCCAGGAGTTCAAGACCAGCCTAGGCAATACAGTGATATCCTGTCTCTATTAAAAAAAAAAAAAAAAAAATGTTAAAAATTAGCTGGGCACGGTGGTTCTCACCTGTAGTCCCTACTCGGGAGGCTAAGGTGGGAGGGTTGCTTGAGCCCAGGAGTTCGAGGCTGCAGTGAGCCATGATCACACCACAGGACTCCAGTCTGGGTGACACAGCAAGATCTTGTCTCAAAACAAAACAAAACTCTATTCCTGAAACATGTTCATTCTAGTCTAAGGAAAGAAGTGACATACCTCAAGTTGTCCCTTTGAGGTGGAACAAAATGCGAGGGCTTCCCTCTGACATGTGGAATACAAGCACTGAAGCCAGTGACGATTTAGGAGCCCTCCCACCTCCACCTGTGTTCTGCACGTAAGCCTATTAAACTGCTGTGCATGATACCTGGTCTACGCAGCTCCATGGAATTAGGTCAAGATCGGCGCGATCCTCTGGGCCAGTTACACCGATCCCGGGAAGCCAGCCAACCACCCCCTAAGCCTGACGTACCAACAAGAGCAGTCTCATAACAAGGGTGTAGGACAATCAGTGTGAGCCGAGCCCACGGCTGGAATCGGAGCTCAGGCCCACGCTTCCCCCACAGCACACAGCGGCAATGAAGGTGAAGTGCATCAGCGTGCCTGAAATACGCAAGGCTGGAGGGACATTTTACGGCCTCACAATAAACAATTCCCCTCGTCCTTCCTAGCTCTTCATTGTACTACTTCTCCTTTTATGATTTCCTCAGGGATTTCATAAAGCAAACAAAGGCTTTATTCTTCAACACTGGCTGTTCTGGAAGCCCCTCCCAAGTGAGGTGGCCGTGCTGTGTCTGGAGTGTGTGAGCCCCATCAGCACATGTACGGGGACCGCCCCGAGGGACTGTGTGTTCAGAATGAGAACGAGGGACGTCACAGCAGCTGGACATGCAGGGCCCCAGGGTGTCTGCTCAGCACCTCTGCCTACTCCACAGACACAGAGAAAGAGGGAGCAAAGCGTCTGGAGACATTTTCTGAATATCCTCCACAAACCCATACACGTCTAGGGTCACATGCACCCTAATTTCAGCCGTGTTCCAATTACAAACAGAACTCCGATGACTCAGTGGCAGCAGCCGACGCAATGCATGACAGGCAAAAAGGACTAAACTGGAGGGCGAGTCTTCAGCAAGGGGCTCACTTAGTACGGTGACCCTGCCGTGAATCTCCTGGGACTGCTCTGGAAGTCATGGTCATTGTCCTCCTGATCTAGAGAAATGAATTTCTGACTCCTCCTGTTCTCTCCTGCCAGCCCCAGGGTCTGTTCCTAACGCTCAGATCTGGCTGCTACCCTCGGTCTCCCCATCCACGGCTCTCTCCGACATCACTTTGGAATGTGCTTTACTGCTGCCAGACACAAGTGTGGCCTGCTCACAGAGTAGCTGTGCAGCGGACAGTGAGATGTCTGCCTGATCGCGACTGTCCTGGAACGCTCTCCAGTGATGTGGATGTGTCCCCACTTAGAGGCCACCAGGCAAGATGACCTCTAGTCTCACCCCTGCTCTAGGAGGCCACAGGCACATGCACAAGGACACTGTCAGACAAGACCCGGTACGAGATAACTATGTGGTGTGAAGACTGTCAATGAGAGAGAAATGGGGAAGGAGCAGGCTTATCATTCAGCACTCTTCACCTCTGAGAATAAGGGGACATTAATCTACCACTTTCTGCATTCTAAAGCAGAGGAAGATATTTTTCTGGGTATTACTGACTCAATTAGCAGTAACTAGGGAGGCAGGGTGAGAGGAAGCTGGGAGACGGAGGAAAATCTAGAATAGATTAAGAAAATATGAACTGTCGTAATTGACATAAATGCGTCCATGTAATTATCTCCAGACACTGTGGCTACTGATAAGACATTTGATTCCTAAGGGATCTGCTGAGTCTGACACTCCACAACTTCTGTTCTAACCCCATCAGTCTCCCCGAGCCTCACATCCTCAGAAGGGAAGACAAAGGCCCAGTGTGATCAACTACCAAGAGTGCACCAAGCTCGTTAAGCTAAGTGGTTCTTCCTTTGTGGGAAGTGATTACAATTATTAAATAATCAACAGAGGGGTGCAGAGAGCCCTGTTTGCACAGAGCTGCTAAACAGGGCTGTGGAGCTGTTACTTGGAGCAGGGAAAGGATTGGACACAGCAGGGGGAGGAAGAGCTGAGGGGCAAGGGAGGTGAGAAAGGAGAGCGTGTCCTGGAGGCATAGGGCTCCTCCGTCCAGCCCCGAGGTCCCAGCTCCTACAGATCTTCCTTTGATTCTGTGATTACCCCCATATCTAAGAAGCACAGTTCCATAAATTCCTATATCTACTTAGGGAAAAAAAAAAGTCAAAATCATACCGACTGTGAAGGAGCTGCTGATCTCAGAGACAGGAAGGGGGCAGCTAAAATCTGAAACGAGTGATTATAATTCAATTTTTAGAAATGTTTTTTAAAAATTTAGAAGTTTAAAAAAATTAAATAAGCAAGAATGTTCAAGGCACAGGCTGTTAGAATCAAACTTAAAGGGATTTAAAGAGAAATCAAGATGCCCGTAGGCAATTCCCGATTACACCCCGGGTGAGTGGGTGGGAGACAAAATAGATGATGATCGAGAATCCAAAAGCCTAATTTTAACCAACGGTCTCATCCTCTGACAAAACTAGCCACGCCAATAAGCAGCAAAATGAACAGAGCATTGCTCCTTTTCATGGTGAAACAGTGGGGGAAAAGAATGATGAGCCACAGAGAAGGAAAAGGAGGGTCTGCCTGGTTCATCCACAGGAGGGGACAGGAGTCTCAGCTGCAATCCATCTCTCTTCTTTGTACACTTTGGAAGATGACACTTCTGACATCAGGGATCTCTCTTTCCACCTTGGGAACCCGCTGACTCAGCCATTGGTTTATAGGAGCTCTAGCGGCAAGTTCCCAGGAGGAAACAAGTCACAGGGACAAAACCAGAGGGTCTATTCCCTTGGCCCAGCCAGCTACAGCACTAAGTCTAACTTCCGGAATCTCCAGGGCCACAGGGCCAAAGTCTCCACTTAAAGGCTGTTTCTCTTACACTCTCTTTCCTATAGTCCTATAGCAATTACTCTGTGGCCCTTCATCACCAGGAGGCAGGCCTCTCATGGGTGGGGAGGCATGCCTCATGTGTTAATCACCCATCCTCATGGCCTAGGTACTTGAAAACTCCCTTGACACGAGAACTCATGTTGAAGAACTGTAAACAAAATGGGGGACTATCAGAAGACAGGGAAAAGCCATCAGGCAATAGACAAACAGAATTTTATTTGCATTAATATGAATTAATCAGGACAAAAGAGAGCTCGGTCTGGTCCTGGTCTCTTCTCAGAGTGTAGATTAGTCCGTCGCAATCTGATTTCCTGGAAGCGAAAAACTGGGAGTGGCAGTGTTCCCCAGATGTTTGAAAAGTCGCTGGGCATTTCTGGTTGTCTCAATGACCACAAGGCTTTTGGTGGAGAGGGGCCGGGGATAATAAGCACAATGCGATGGGCAGGACCTGCCCAAAAGGTCAGCAGAGCCATGTCGAGAAAGGGTGAATTGTTCTCCTCCACATTCATTACAAAGCAGAGTTCTCACTTGGCCTACAGGGGCATTAGAAGTAATGTCAAAAATATGCCCCCTTTCCTCTGGGGCCCAGACAAAACGCATCCCAGGGCAGGGAATATTCCTTCACGGTATTCCACCCCACGACCCTCCTACCCTTGCCCGCCATCTGGCATCACCTGGAGAGTGAAGACGAGCCTCCTGTGCCCCCGGCCACAGACAGGCAAGATGTGGCCATCAATTCCAAGCTTCCTCCCCGACACTCGTGAAATCCAGAAGAAGGAAATGGGGGGTGGGGCACATTAGAATCACTCTGTTCTCAGGCGGGGGTGACAGCTCTCCACGTGGTCTCTATGGCACCTGACAGAGGGGTGGGTCGGGGCAGTTTCTCTCCCTGTGAATGTGAATGTACCCACCCTTCAGGTGCAAGGGCAGGTGTTAGACTTTTGGTCTGGATATAGCAAGCCCCTCAGGACACTCAGAGCACAGGCCTGGGGCAGACCTCCAGTTCCTCCGAGTAGGTTGCCTGTGATCCAAGAGACTGAGATGGGATGGGGAATGTCATGACAACAACACTCAGCTTTAAACTTCCCTCTAAGACACTGACTTCCAAAGGAAAGGACTGCAACCCAAACCAACTGAACCTTAGGGCTGAACTAAACTTATGTCAAACTCGATTGTACTTCTGGCTGTGAGGTAGATCCGTGGCTTCCTGTGTATATTCAGATCTCCATGGCAACCCGTCCATCTTTTCCAGGCAGCATCCTTTCCCTGGAAATTACCAGATTGGTGGGGGCAAACAAGCTGGGGATGGGGGCTGCGGAATCTGGGTTAAAAGCAAAGCTGGAAACATACGTGGGGATGGGAGGCAGATGGCGTAGTCGGGCTGGAGGCTGCTGGCTTGACGGCCCCTCACTCATCCACGGAGGGGCTACATGTGGGGCTGAGATGGGAGGTGAGGACAGGCTGAGCATCTGGAGGAGCAGATGGCCGGAGGAAGGGTTGCTGGAGACTGTGGCAAAGGCTTGGCAAGTGGGACCTGATGCTGCTTATTTTTAAGTGGGGGAGAAGCTGAAAACAGAAACTCGGTGGGTTTGAGCAGCTGGACACAGTTCTTCCACATAACCACTGAAGTCTGCCATTTTCTAATAAAAATGCTAACCAGAGGGTAAGAGAGGATGAAAAAGGCAACGATGGGATGGGTTGGCGGACACCAGAGAGAGCAAATGGGGGGTGAACACCCCACGGGCTGTAAAGAGGAGGCCAGAGACAACAAAAGACACAATTATAGCTCTTGGGAAAGAGAAGAATGGCCAGAATGACACACTCAAGGTCAGGAGGACTCAAATTCCGAAGTCACTCCAGGGCTCAGGTTCCATCCCTGTGCCAACCTGTAGGACGTGTTTCTCCGTCTTAAAACGTTCAGTCACTTTCAGTTAGAAATCAATGTCTCACCAAGTTTCCATTTCTCATGTTCCTACCAGCATGGTAGGTTCCTGAAGGATAAGGCAGGGCCTTTATCTACCACGCATCATCCAAGAGCCACACATGTTCTATGTGTGCTGAATAATTAGCTATCACCCATCTCGCTCTTTGCCCTATGTAAGTTATGGAATCTCCTGAGTTCCTTAATGTTCTATTCCATCCTATATCCAAGCTGAATGAATACATGAAGACCCTTTGAAAGCAATACCTCCTCCTTCCGTCAAGCGTACAGAGCTTGAAACAATATCCACTCAAGGCAGTTACATTTTCCATCTCTGTGTGCATGCTCCTGAGAGAGAATCAAATACCCGCAGCAATGAAGTCAAAGCCAGTTTTGATTAACTGGACAAGCGACCTTCCTCATAGTTTAGATGTCAAGCTTAGTTAAAAACTGCAGAGGCCAGAGTTTAGCATCTAAATCCATGCAGTACACGAAAGAATTTCAGAACACTTTCAAATAACTAAGGACACAACTGGCTCTCAGTCTAGCCAGAGAACTTAAGCCATGTTTGCGGTGCCTGGGGTCCTGCTGAAAGTTCTGGATGGAGCAATAGCACTGCCTTACCCCGAGTTCTTGCTTTTCCTCTGCCATGGCTCCACTTCCAGTCCACACATCTCTGCTTCGGCTTTTGCAGAAGCCTCAAATGTAACTGCCATACTCTGGCCTTTCTCTCCCTAGTTCATCAAGCACACCATGTGTCTCTACTCTGCAAAATACTTGGATGTTTCTTCACTGCTTAGAGACTAAAATCCAAAATGGGAAGGCACTTTAAACTGGACTGCATTTTACTTCCCAATCTTAACTCTCACCGCTTTTTGTCAATGACATGGCTGTATTCAGTGTTCCCCAAACACAGCATGTGCTTCCATATTTCTATGCCTTAGCAAAGGCTGTTCTCTCTGCTTAGAACACATCTTCCTTATTCTTCAAGTCCCAGCTTAATGTCAGCTCAGGAGAGCAACCGCTTTAGACCAGCACAACTTGGGTTTAGGTTCTGCATTTCCACTTTTTATCTGTTTTGCCCAGAACATGCGGAAGCTCTTCATTTACCCAATTCACAGCTGGTATCAGATAAACGTAGATCATCGCAATCCTAGCACAGTCACCCATTGTCTGTGTTTCTATAACCCATGGGCTAGACACTATCAATCTAGGTTTTAGATAAATACAGCTTGTGATACAAAAAATTCACTGTGTGAGCAGCTTTACTTATCCTGTTAAGTAGGTAAAAACTATTCACATTTTACAAATGAAGAACTAGAAGAGCAAAAGATTAACTTACCCGGATTACACGCTGCAAGAATTCACATACGTTTCTCTAACTGAACATCTTCATGCTCCTACATTACACAACCTCATATCTGTGTGGCAATGTGTATTCCACTGCAACCTTCAAGATCTTTGCCTCCTCAGTGCCATATACAAAGTGGATTTTCAAGAAATGTTTGTTCAACAAATATTTCGCTCATGTATCCCACTAACAATGGTTGGCAGATACCAACTGTCGATTCAAATGCCATATGTCTTCAAGAACATATGGCTTACAATGACATTGGAATCTTTAAAAGTAACTGGGATCCACAAGTGCAGTAGGAGATTTAGCAAATCTCCCCAGCAAGTGACATCTAACAGACCAAAGTGAAAATATAAAGTATCTGCATAACATTTAATAGGCCCTGGGGGAAAAGGGGATTGGAGAGATGTTGGCTGATCAAAGGATTAAAATCTCAATTAGACAGGAGAAGTAAGTTAGTGATCTATTGTACAGCACAGTGACTATATAGTTAATAACAATGTATCATATTCCTGAAAATCACTAAGAGTAGATTTTAAGTGTTGTCACCACAGAAAATAAGTGAGGTAATGTATATGTTAATTTGCTTAATTAAGCCATTCCACAGGTGTACACATTTCAAAATATGTTTTACACGATACATTTTTATGTGTCACTTAAAAAATTTTCTAAGGAAAACAATAGGCTGAGCATCCAAATAGAAAGAAAGTAATAAAATGATTTCTGTTCACAGATTACATGTACAAAACCCTGAAAATTCTACCCAAAAATGTTAAAACTAATATTCAGCGAAGTTGCAGAATACAAAAACAATGTGCACAAAAACAGCTGTGCATCTCTATACATTAACGACGAGCAATCTGAAAAGGAAATTAAGAAAGCAATTTTATTTATAATAGCATCAAAAACAAAAAAAATACTTAGGAGTAAACTTAACCAGGGAGGCGAAAACTTGTATAAAGAAACTACAAAACAAGCTTAAAGAAGACATAAATATGAAGACATCCCATGTTCATAGATGGGAAGAATTTTTTATTTTTATTTTTTTTTTTTTGAGGCAGGGTCTCACTCTGTCTCCCAGGCTGGAGTGCGGTGGCACAATCATGACTCACTGCAGCTTTGACTTCCTGGGCCCAAGCAATCCTCCTACCTCATCCTCCTAAGTAGCTGGAACCACTGGTGTGTGCCACCACACCTGGCTAACTGTTTGCTTTTTTCGCAGAGGTAAAGTCTCACTATGCTGCCCAGGCTGGTATCAAATTCCTGGGCTCCAGTGATCCTCTCACCTCAGCCTCACAAAGTGCTGGAATTACAGGTTTGAGCCACTGCATCCAGTTGGGAAGAATATTGTTAAAATAACGATACCACCCAACGTTATTAACAGATTAAATGTAATCCTTATCAAAATCCCAATGACATTCTTTGGAAAAATAGAAAAACCCATCCTAAAATTCATCTGAAATCTCAAACGACCCCAACTAGCCAAAAGTTGCAGGACACAAACACTGTTTTAACACTTAAAACAAAGCTACGCTAATCAAAACAGTATGGTACTGACATAAAGATAACCATATAGGCCAATGGAGTAAAATAGAGAGACCAGAAATAAACCCTTATATACAGTTAAAAAGTTTTCAACAAGGCCAAATGATTCTCAACAAGAGTGGAAAGAGTATTTAAAGAGGAAAGAATAGTCTTCTCAACAACCGGTTCTTGGAAAAAATGGATATACACATGCAAAAGAACGAAACTGGACCCTTATACCATATACAAAAATTAACTCAAAAGCGTTCAAATATCTAAAGAAAAGAACTAAAACTATAAAACTCTTAAAAGGAAACGGGGAAAGCTTCATAACATTGGATTTAGCAATGATTTCTTGGCTATGACACAAAAAGCACAAGCAACAAAAGTAAAAACAGATAAACTGGACCTTAGCAAATTAAAAACTTCTATGCATCAAAGGATACAATTAACAGAGTAAAAAGACAACCCAGGAATGGGAGAAAATATCTGCATTCACGTATTGATAAGGGCTTATTATCCAGAATATATACAGAACTCCTACAACTCCACAACAACAAAAAATTTTTTTAAATGGACAAAGAACTTGAATAGACATTTATCCAAAGAAGATATATAAATGGCCAACAAACACATAAAAAACATAAAGGAAATACAAATTAAAACCATGAGATATCACCTCACACCTTCTAAGATGGCTATATCAAAAAACAAAATAACAAGTGCTGATGAGAATGTGAGAGAATCTGAAGCCCTGTGCATTGCTGGTGAGAATGTAGAATGGAACTGCCACTGTGGAAAATAGCATCTAGGTTCCTCAAAAAATTAAACACAAAATTGCCATATGATCCAGCAATTTCACTTCTTGGTATATACAAAATAGAACTCAAAGGGACTTAAACAGATATTTGTACACCAATGTACACAGCAGTGTCATTCACAATAGGCAAAAGATGGAAGCAACCCAAGTGTCTACCAATGGATGAGTGAGTAAACCAAGTGTTACATATACATAAAACGGCATTTTTGCCTTAAAAAGGAAGTAAGTTTTGACATATGCCACGACATGAATGAACCTTGAAGACATTATGCTAAGTGAAATAAGCCAGGTATAAAGGGGAAACATCGTATAGTTCCACTTATCTGAGATACCTAAAATAGTCAAATGCAGAGAGACGAAAAGTAGAATAGTGAGAGAGGAGAGGATGAGAGGTTTCAGGTTAGGATGATGAAAAAGTTCTGGAGATTGAAGGTGGTGATGGTTGTAAAACAGTGTGAACGTATTTAATGCCCTGAACTGTATACCTAAATGTGGTTAGAATGTCAAGTTATGAGTATATATTATCACATTGAAAACGTCAACAGGCCTTTTCTAACAGACATATAGAACAGTGAATACATGCAATTTACAAACACAGGTGAATCATAATCAAACTCAACATGTATCAAACCAGGAAAAGAGCCTAAATATCTTCTAAAAAGTTATCATGAAGGCCAGCATCATCCCGATACCAAAACCTGGCAGAAATACACACAAAAAAGAACACTTCAGGTCAATATCCTTGATGGACATTGATGCGAAAATCCTCAATAAAATACTGACAAACCAAATCCAACAGCACATCAAAAAGTTTATCCACCATGATTAAGTTGGCTTCGTCCCTGGGATGCAAGGCAGGTTCAACATACGCAAATCAATAAAGGTGATTCATCATATAAACAAAACTAAAGCCAAAAACATGATTACCACAATAGATGCAGAAAAGGCCTTAGAGAAAATTCAACATCCCTCCCTGTTAAAAACTCTCAATAAACTACCTATTGAAGGCCCACACCTCAGACTTTAAGAGCGACATATGACAAACCCACAGCCAACATCATACTGAATGGTCAAAAGCTGGAAGCGTTCCCCTTGAAGACCAGCACTAGACAAGGACGCTCTCTCTCTCTCAACATTCCTATTCAACATAGTACTGGAAGTTCTGGACAGTGAAATCAGGCAAGAGAAAGAAAGGTATTAAAACAGGAAGAGAGGAAGTCAAATCATCTTTGTCTGAAGACGATATAATCCTATGTCTAGAAAACCCCATCATCTCAGCCCAAAAGCTTCTTAAGCTGATAAGAAACTTCAACAAAGTCTCAGGACACAACAATAATGGGAAAAAAATCCCTAGCATTCCTATACAGCAACAACAGGCAAGCAGAGGTCGAATCATGAAAGAACTCTCATTCACAAATACTACAAAAAGAAAAAAATACCTAGGAATACAGCCAACAAGGGAAGTGAAGGACCTCTTCAAGGAGAACTACTAACTACTGCACAAAGAAATCAGAGAGAACACGAACAAATGAAATAACATTCCATGCTCATGGATAGGAAGAATCAATATTGTGAAATGGCCATACTGCCCACAGTAATTCATAGATTCAATGCTATTACCATTAAACTGTTATAGACGTTCTTTACAGAATTAGAAAAAAACATTTTAAAATTCATAGGAAACCAAAGAAGAGCCCAAATAGCCAAGGCAAGTCCTAGGCAAAAAGAACAAGGCTAGAGGCATCACGCTACCTGACTTCAAACTATAGTAGAAGGCTGCAGTAACCAACACTATGTGTCTGGTACAAGAACAGATACATAGACCGATGGAACAGAACAGTGAACTCAGAAATGAAATCACATGCCTATAACCATCTGATATTCAACAAATCTGACAAAAACAAGCAATGGGGAAACAATTCCCTACTTAATAAATGGTTCTTGGAGAACTGGCCGGCCACATGCAGAAAATTTAGACTCGACCCCTTCCTTATACCATACACAAAAATTAACTCAAGATAGATTAAAGACTTAAATATAAAATCCAAAACTATAAAAGCCCTAGAAGAAAATCTAGGCAATACTATTCAGGACATAGGCATGGGCAAAGATTTCATGATGAAATCACCAAAAGTAATTGCAACGAAAGCAAAAATTGACAAATGGTATTTAATTAAACTAAGAGCTTCTGCACAGCAAAAGAAACGGTCATCGGAGTGAACAGACAACCTACAGAGTGGGAGAAAATATGTCCAATCTATCCACATGACAAAGGTCTACTATCTAGAATCTATAAGGAACTTAAATTTACAAGAGAAAAACAAGCAACCCCATTAAAAGGGAGGGAAAGGACATGAAAGACACTTTTCAAAAGACAACCTACATGTGGCCAACATATTTTTAAAAAAGCTCAACATCACTGATCATTAGAGAAATGCAAATCAAAACCACAATGAGATACCATCTCATGCCAGTCAGAACGGCAATTATCAAAAAGTCAAAACAACAGATGCTGGTGAGGTTGTGGAGAAAAAAAAAAAAACTTTCATATCATTGGTGGGAGTGTAAACTAGCTCAACCACCGTGGAAGACGCTGTGGTGATTCCTCAAAGACTTTGTGGCAGAAATACCATTTGGCCCAGCAATCCCATTATAGGGTACACACCCAAAGGGATATAAATCATTCTGTTACAAAGATACATGCACGCATATGTTCACTATAGCACTATTTACAACAGCAAAGACATGAAATCAATCTAAATGCCCATCAATGATAGATTGGATGAAGAAAAATGTGGTATATATACACCATGGAATACCAGGTAGCCAAAAAAAGAAACAAGATCACATCTTTTGCAGGAACATAGATGGAGCTGAAAGCCATTACCCTCAGCAAACTAATGCAGGAACAAAAAACCAAGCGCCACATCTTCTAACTTACAAGTGGGAGCTGAATGATGAGAACACATGGACCCATGGTGGGGAGCAGCACACACTGGGGCCTGCTGGGGGGCTGGAAGGAAGGGGAACATCAGGAAGAATAGCGAATGGATGCTGGGTGTAATACCTAGGTGGTGGGATGATCTGTACAGCAAACCACCCTGCTACACGTCTACCTGTATAACAAACCTGCACATCCTGCACATATACCCCTAAACTTAAAATAAAAGCTGAAAAAATAAAGAAAAAAATAGTTACCAGGAAAGCTATGCTCACTGACAGCACTGCAATAAAATAAGAAATGAATGACAAACAATATGCAATAATTAAAACACCACCATTACATTTTTAAGTTTCACTCGTTCAAATCAAAATTTTTTAAAGAAAAATAAGATGAATAAACTTTAGCAATTTTTATAAGTTAAAAAAAAAAGGCAAGATAAATAAGAAGATATATAGCAAAGTTAAAAATCTTTGGAGATTATTTAACAATATATTTGGAGATATAGCTTGAAAAGGTAAATTATCTAGAAAATCTAAGTTACCTAAATTTTGAATAAAAGAAGTGGAAAGTTTGAAAAAGTATAACCATAGTGATACGGTGAGGCTTTGTGTCCCCACTCAAATCTCATCTTGAATTGTAATCCCCATAATCACCACATGTCAAGGGAGAGACCAGGGGGAGGCAAATGAATCATGGGGTGGTTTCTCCCATGCTGTTCTCATGACAGTGAGTGAGTTTCATAAGATCCGAGGTTTTATAGGGGCTCTTCCCTCTTCGCTTGGCACTGCTTCCTGCAGCCTTGTGAAGAAAGTGTCTTGCATCCCCTTCGCCTTCCACCATGATTGTAAGCTTCCTGAGGCCTCCCCAGCCATGTTGAACTGTGAGTCAATTAAACCTCTTTCCTTTGTAAGTAATCCAGACTCAGGAAGATCTTTACAGTAGTATGAAAATGAACTAACACACATAGAAAAACTAAATTAGTGGTCAAAGTCCTATGTTCAAAGAAAATTGACCCACATGATTTTTGTTTAATTATTTTTAGAGATGGTGCCTTACTCTGTCACCCAGGCTAGAGTACAGCGGCATGATCACAGCTCACTGCAGTCTTGAACTCCTCGGTTTATGTGAACCTCCTGCCTCAGATCCTCCGACTCCTGAGCAGCTGGGAGTACAAGTATGTGCCACAGTGCCTGGCTAATTTTTTTAAAAAAGTTTTTTTTGTAGAGATGGGATCTGACTATGTTGCCTAGGCTTGTCTCAAACTCATAGCCTCAATCCTTTTGCATTGGCCTCCCAAAGTGCTAGCATTACAGGTGTGAGCCATCATGCCTGGCCTACCCAGACAATTTTAATGAGCAAGGTCTACCAGATGGTCAAGAAAGAGCTAAATCCCATTTCACAGAAACTGTTTTGGAGAACAGAAAACTATGGGAAGCTTTCACTCATTTCATGACATTAGCACAGCCCTGATATCAAAGTCATAAAAAGCTTCCACTTTAATGGTGGAAGAAATGTTAGCTTCTGGTTTTCTTATGTTATGTTGGCTTTTTATGACTAAATTTCCTTCCAAATTTAATGGTGTGTTAATTATTGCAAATTTCCACCAAATTTCTTTCCAAATTTAATGGTGTGTTAACTATTGCTAATTGTTGTTGTTGTTCATTTTTATTGCCTTAAAAATTACAAATTAAATAGCAACAAGTCAAATACAAGAGTGATTTAAAAACACTCTCCAATGAGTAAGATTTATCCCAGGAATGGAACAGTGATTCAATATTAGAAACATAGAGGTAATGCACACAATTCATGGAGGATAAGCTTATGATCACTCAATAAATGACAAAGCGCTGGATAAAACTGTACATATTCACAGTATAAACCCCTGGTGGACTAGAAAAAGACAAAGCATCTTTAAGTTGAAAAAGAGAGTATGCCAAAATCCCAGAGCAAGCATTCCCATAAGCTTCAAGATAAAGATGTTTTCTCCTCTGTTATCCAAAACTGTACAAAATATCCTAGTCAGGACAATGAGATAATTAAATGCAGTAAGATTTATAATTGTTGGCAAACACAAAACTGTCATTATTTGTGGGTGATATGACCACTGATAGAGAAAATTCTAGAGAAGCATCTGGCAGATTACTAGAGCTAACGAAAGATTTAGACAACATAAATGCAAACGGTTAACTCACAAAAATCAGTACCTTTCCTAAACCACAGCAATGATACCAAAAGAAGTACGCAAGATTCTAAGGAGAAATAATAAAACTTTATGTAAGACCATAAGGGAAGATTTGAATACAGGACATTTGCTATGGTTCGAATGATGGTGTCCCCTTCAAAATTCATGTTGAAACTTAATCCTCATTGTGGTATTAAGAGATGGGTTCTTTAGGGGAGTGATTAATTCCTGAGAGCTCCACCCTCATGAATGGATTTGGGCTCTTTTAAAAGGGCTTGCGGGAGTGGATTTACTCTCTCTAGCCCTTCATCCTTCCCCGTTCTGCCATGTGAGGACTCAGCATTTGTCCCCTTTGGAGGATGCAGCAAGAGGCCATCTTGAAGGGAGAGACTGGGCCCGCACCACACACTGAAATGGCCGGCGTCTCGACCTTTGACTCCCAGCCTCCAGGACTCTAGGAAATAAATTTCTGTTCTTCATACATTACCCTGTCTCAGCTATTTCACTATAGCAGCACAAGTGGATTAAGACAATGTTAACTTTACTCAAATCAAACTACAATTCAGTACGCATCTAACAAATTCCAATAAAAATACCAAGGGAGTTTTGGGGAACTTCACCAGTTCTAAGATTCACACAGCAGAGTCAACAGGAAAAACTAGCCAATGCAATTCTGAAAAAATGCCAAAAAGGTAGGGGCTTTCCCTAGCAGAAATCAGGACACAATATAAAAGTCTAGTATTCAAAGCTGAAATAACTGACTAGATCAATGCAACAGAATAAATAACCAAAAAATGAACCCATGTGTATCTTGATATTTACTGTATATTAAAGGTGATCTTTTAAATCACTGGGGAAAGGATATTCAATAATACAATTTTGAAATGTAAAAACCATTCATAACTGCAGGCCATACAAAAGCAATCAGTGGACCAAACTTGGCTCATGGGCCTTAGTTGCCAACTCCTCTTTCCTATTTTATTCTTGGTAACTGCCCTAAAGAAACATGTACACATATGTTCAAGGAAGCTTGAAATGGAATCTTCACTGCAGATGCATTTGCAAAAGAAAAAATAGAAGCAACCTGAATTTTCAAAAGGAGAATGGCTAAATGATGATATATCTATACCATTACTGATTACTCAGATCTACATACACTGTCACAGAAACATCTTCACAACGTATCACTGAGGAAGAAAAGAAGTGCAAATTTTAGAATATTTCTTACACCACACACACACAGAGTAGCAAAGGTATGGGAGACTATATTTGAAACTGATAGCAACAGTTACCTCTTGGGGAAGAAAATGAGAGGGGTGTGTTTGCTGGGGGGGTAGGTATCCTAAGGACTTTCAGCCTCTCTCTATATTTTTAAAGAGTATATGGTCATGGATGACTTCCTAAGTTAAAAAGAAGAAACAGAAAAAAAGGAAACCTAGGAATCTTTCTGCTAAATGACTTTAGACCCTGGCCATCTCCCTTGAGCATAGAGTCAAGGCACATGGGTGGGAAGATGAAAGTCTGACACCCAAGTGATAGCTGCTCATGGTACTGGGGGCCTCCCTCTCCAGGCTACACTGAGATCCCTTGGGACTACTGAATAAGTCTAGGATGTGACAGTTGTGGCCTCAGCTATATCCTGTTAAACCACAAAAACAAAAGCTTAAAGCAAGGCCTCCTTTTAAGCAATCTTAATATTTTTAAATCTAAGAATGATTCACCAAGTGACAGTACACAAAATTCCTCTAGTGATATACAATTAAACATAATAAACATCTCTGTTCCCTTCACAAGCCTCATTAAAATGTGAGTCAACATTTGAAAACGTATATATCTACAGATAAAAAATGAAGGACAAGAGCAGGTGAGCAAAGTCAATCCATTTTAATAAGTTAGATGGATTAAAGAATTAGCAGGTTTGAGCTGAATAGAAGATGCCAAAGAGATGAAAGTCATTTATACACTAAACATCCCTAAGGCCCAGGCATAGAGGCACCAGGTAGTACAGATGGCAAGAGTAAGCCATGAAAAATAAAAAATACAGGGAGATTAGTTAAAAATCTAGGTAATAAACATAGAGCCTGAGGTTTCCCTCTTACTCCTTCACCCCCAGGATAAAAGTTATTTCATAGATAAATTGCATCAAAGAGAATTTAAAGGCAGGGACAACAGGCACAGTAAAATTTTAGATACATACCAAAGATGCCTGCAGTAACGCTGCTAGAGCAAAACACAGAATACGTACAACAATGAAAATGGCATTTTTCAACAGAAAAGATAAAAGCTAGAACACAGTATCTTTAAAATTCTGAGGACAAATTACTTTTCAACCTGAAATTCATTGCCTAATCAACTGAGTGTGAGATTAAAACAGTTTTGAAAATACAAGGTCTCAAAAAACTATATTCTATCGTCTTTTTTTTTTTTTTTTTTTTTTGTCACTAAAGGTTGGGAGATTTTTATTTTTATTTTTTTATTTTTTTTAATTGCATTTTAGGTTTTGGGGTACATGTGAAAAACATGCAAAGTTGTTGCTTAGGTGCATTCATGGCAGTGTGATTTGCTGCCTCCCTCCCCCTCACCCATATCTGGCATTTCTCCCCATGCTATCCCTCCCCAACTCCCCCTCCGCGCTGTCCCCCCCACTCCCCCGCAACAGACCCCCGTGTATAGTGCTCCCCTCCCTGTGTCCATGTGTTCTCCTTGTTCAACACCCTCCTATGAGTGAGAACATGTGGTGTTTGGTTTTGTGTTCTTGTGTCAGTTTGCTGAGAATGATGGTTTCCAGGTTCATCCATTGTCTTTTTCTAAAAAAGCTACTAAAGGATGTGCTCCACCAAATCAAGGGAGAAAAAGAAAAAACAAAAAAAGAAGACCCAGCACAAAGGAACAGGGATTTGAAACAGGAAAGAGGAGAAGGGAAGCATCAGCACAACAGCTAAACAGAGGATCTAAAGAGCAGGAAAGGAGAATGGAAGGGCTTCAAGAGAGACTCTCCAGGAAAGGAAGAGAATAGACAGATGACTGGATACCTCTGACCATGTGGAAAATTCTATCTGAGGGATTTTTCAATTCTATTGGAGAGTCTGGGAAGAAGCAGTGATAGTAAACTAATCAAAGAAAAAAAGGCAAGGCAATTCTTCACTTAGGTGGAAGAAAAAGTTCTATAAGAAAGGAAATGTACTTACATCAAATGGTTTGGCAGTGAGCCGCATTTATGGTGTGCTGAGTGCTGAATCAACAAAAAAATAGAGTTATTATGTTAGGAGGAAAAAGAGGGAATGGGTCTAAGATGCTAAAATTTCATGAAGAAAGCAGTTAATAGTTACAATTCATAAATGAAGAAATAGGCTAGGCATGGTGGCTCACACCAGTAATCCCAGCATTTTGGGAGGCCGAGGCAGGTGGATCTGACCTGAGGTCAGGAGTTCAAAACCAACCTGACCAACATGGTGAAATTCCATCTCTACTAAAAATTAAAAACTTAGCCAGACGTTGTGGCATGCACCTGTAGTCCCAGCTACTCAGGAGCCTGAGGCAGGAGAATCACTTGAACCTGAGAGGTGAAGGTTGCGGTGAGCTGAGATCATGCCGATGCACTCCAGCCTGGGCAACAAAAGCAAAACTCTGCCTCAAAAAGGAAAGAAAGAAACATAAATGAAGAAATAATAGAGTAAGTGCATACTTTGGCAAGAAGCAAAAATCAGAAACACCTAAGAGAATTGAAAGTTGTTGTTGCTGAAGAAAGAGACCCAAGAATGGGATGAATAAAGGCTGCTTGTTTGCTCACTTATGTATTTATTGCATTAATACTTGATGTGTGAACCACGGACACATCTTAAACTTCCGGGTTGCAGCTTTTCTCATGACAAAATGGGAACAACGATAATACGCACCTATCAGGCTACTGTTAACATCACATGAGATAATGTGGCAAAACTGCCTCTGTGAACATTCCCTCTTTAGTTGGAGCAATTTTTCAGAGTAGTTATTTGATAAACAGGTTGAGTGGAGACACAACTGAAACTCACGTTACCCAACTACTGAGGGCTGGAATATTAATCAATCCAATGCCCAGTGCGCATACGCAGCAAAGAGACATGAAGGGAATGGGTGATCTAAGTAGGAGGGCTTTATTTTAAAAAATGTCTTCTAGTCTGAAATCCAGGAAGCTTAGGACAGATCATGTGTAACTGGGTTTGACTCCCTCCATCATTTAACTAACTGTGTTCTTAGATAAATTATTGACCTTCCCCAGTCTCCAGTTTCTCTATCTGTAACACTGGAGGTGTAACACCTCCCCTGGAGGTTTGCTGCAATGGATAAATCAAATAACACATGTGAGAGATTCCTGTATAGTATCTGGTACCGTCTCTTCTTTGGCAAAGGATGGCAACGACAACAGCCCTAATTTGTTCTGGAGAATAACTCTCACCCTTCAATTTCTTCTTCTTCTTCACTTCTCCTTCGAGTCTTATTCTGTTGCCCAGGCTGGAGGGCAGTAGGTTTTCACCAAGTACAATCATAGCATGGCTTATAGCACCAAACTCCTGGTCTCAAACGATCTTATACCTCAGTCTCCTGAGGAGCTGGGACAACAGGCACATGCTATCCCAACAGGCTGATTTTTATTTGTTTTCGTAGCAAGTGGGTCTCATTATGTTTCCCAGACTGGTCTCGAACGCCTGGCCTCAAAGGATTCTCCCACCTTGGCCTCTCAAAGTGTTGGGATTACAGGTATGAGCCACTACATCTAACTAAAATTTCTAACATAAATCAAACATCCAGGATCAGCTAATCAAAGCCTCCCTAAGGTAAATCTGTCCTGCTCACCTCCTCTCGACAATTTTTAGTTAAACAACAGTAGGCATTTACTGCAACAAAAGTTGAAAATATAAACATGCAAAAAAAAAAGAAACTGTCACAAATAATTCCACCAGTAAGAGTTAACCACCAAGAATATTTTAGTGTATAACCCTTCATATACTTTTCTGTTTGTATTTTTAAATAAAAATCAGGTTTTATTTTATTTATTATTCTTTGGTGATCATTTTAACCTAATATGTCAAGAACACATTCCCTCTCAATACAACTATTTTAACATCACTTTCCACAGCCGCAGTCAGTTTGATGGATAACCTGTGCTTTTATATTATACCCTTGCTTCCTACCCTTCAGGGAACAGTGTCTGTTCCAGCGATTACTCCAGCCTGTTAGGTAAACTACAGGTTTGACACCAGAAGAAAAAGCAAGAGCCAACTTAAATTGCGTGTTTCAATACATGTCAGTAATCACAAATATATTGATACCAACCCAGCTTATCTCTAACCAGGGCAGCAGCTGCTTGACAGGCTTTTTAAAGCACAGTTTATTTCTAGGTCTTGGGAGGAATATAAGATACTTTACAAGAATTTTATTTTGGAAGTCCTTCACGTTTCTGCCTTCTTAGATCTTTAAAAATGAGTATGTGTGCGTGCACACACACGCTGTGCACATGTAGTCACAGCATATGTACATATATAAATATACACTGTAAAAATAGACTGCAGTGAGTATGTGCGTATTATTTTAGGAAGAAACAAGGGGGCTATTTTTCTTTCCATCAATAAAAGCAACACTGGAAATTCAAACTCTGTCACCTTTAGTGGGTAATTTGGATTTAGGGGAGAAAGGGACACCCAGAGTTGGAAAGACACATCCAAACCTTCAACCCACACATGCTAAGATTATTTATGTTTCCCACGTTCATCTATGGGAAGCTGGTAGGCCCCAGACTGTGATGAGAGCAACCACCGTTCCTCTGTGCTGCAGAAACAGAGACCAGACACAGATCAAGAACGTAACTCCACAAACCACCTAGAAAGGCCCGTTTCAAACATTTACATCCACGCTGTGCATCTCATCTTTGACTCAGTACTCGGTCCTGAGATTATGGTTTCCCGGGTGAGACTTCGCTGTGCATTAAGCAGGGAGAAGGGATAACAGTGCCATGGTGGCAGCCGATGGTGAGAGCAGACGCTGTCTTGCTCCAGCAGAAACTGAGCGTCCAGGGAAAGGCAGAAGCACAAGCACTGGCCGGCCCTGGCGCCCATCAGTCCAGGAACAACTGAAAATAGCTTCTACTTCAAAACCTTCTGTCTGTCGGATAGCAGACTCAGTCATGGGAAGTTCAAAAGAACCTTTGAAAACGCTTTTGCCATACTAAACGTATCTGAACGAACATGGAATTATTTTCAGAATTCTACCTCTTAGACCAGAGACGTTAAGATTCAGGCTTCCAATTCCCACAGAGAAGAAAATATATAACCAGTGAATTGCATAGTGCGTTTCCTGCATCGCTAATGCTCCTTAGGAGTGGGAGACAATGGCGCGGGGGTGACAATGGGTCGTAATCCACCAAGGAACACACTGTTCATAACAACACGCATGGCTTTTTCCAGACCCAGAGGCCCGGGTGAGCACTAATAAGCTGGCACAACAGGCTTATTTGATGTGTGGGATTAATATGTTAATTTAACGCTCTCCTGTTTGGTTAAGTGGTTTGTGTTCCTAAATTTCTAAGCATTGCATTCAAATCCCTTCATATGGGAACCAAGCGGCCTCTCTAACCTCCCTTCCCCCATTTGTCTTGGCAGCCTCGTGACCTGGATACAGCATGCCCATGGCTGACTTCAGGCAGCACGTGCCCTGTTCTCCAGCCTGCAAAGCCAGTCTTCTCCTCCCTCCTGACCCTGGCCAAATTCTACTCTTGAATCTCCAGGGTGCTATTCAAGCCTTGGCTCTTCAATGAACCTTTCCCAGAAGCTTAGCTCACACTGACCACCATGAACATCAGCTGCCTCTGTGCCTCATTCTGGCCACTCTGCATGTAATGCCTTACACTGGTCCCCAACTGGTCTGCGACATCTTGCCTCTCCATCTGGATCATAAGCCCCTGGGGGACAGGGATGAACTCTCACAGCTCGCTTTTCTCGCTGCAAGCACGCTCATTTTACTTGACCCCTGACTAGTATCACCACTGTGGACTCTTCCCCTCCATGAAATGTCCCCTTCTCTTGGTTTCTGTGTAATCACCCTCGAGATTTTCCTCTTTCTCAGCTCCTCCTCCAACCAACTTCTCAATACTGGTATTCCCTAGATTCAATTCTGGCTGCCTTTTCTTCTCTTTACACACACATGTGCACACATACACAAACACACACACACGTACTCTTTCTCTCTACCCCCCCACCCAGGTCCCAAATATTCTCATGGCTCCAAAATACCATCTATATGCTCCCAAATTTCTATCTGTGGCCTGGACCTTTTTTCTAAGCAATGCCTGGGAAGGCTACATCAATCAGTATTTTTTTATGTTTATAAAGGCAGGTTCATCTGTCGTATAGGTCTCTTAGCTCTTCATAGAGAAAAGCTCCCATTTCATAGTTTTATTATGTCTTTCATGCAAAGCAGCCATCACAATATGACTGCTCTGACAGGAGGCCAGGCAAGGTACCCTCATTCATGGAAGGCATCATGTCTTACTCAGTTTAGACTCCTCCAGTACAGTGCAAAGTGTCTTCCACATAAGGTGCTGAGATGCTTTGTCCTTAATGAGTAAATGAAGAAATGAATCGCCATGTTGACTGTGCTCAAGTGGGCTCAGTGGAGAAAGGGTCTCATTTTCTGGAGAAAATGGCTTATGTCCGGTAAGCGCTTGATTTCAATTTGTTGAAAGAAAACCACGTGGTGGAGGAATAGAAGGCCCCGAGCCATTGTCAAACGCCACAGCTCTTCTCAGACAAGTTTGCTTTATCCTCCCTCAGAGGCTTAGCTGGGGCTTGGACTACCGGCCCCTAATGAAAGGTTTTCTAATCAGGCCAACTGGACATGTACGTATTGCCAAATGGTGAGTTAGGATTCCACAGAATCAAATAACCATAGTTTGGATCATGTTTCTCAATTAAACCCAATCTGGACTTCTCTATCTTCAAAGTCTAACTGATCAACATGGCCAATAAATTGAATTACCACCACCATAGAGTCCTTGGGTTCTCTCTGATGCCCCAGAACGTCAAATCCCTACCACGACCATCAGACTGATCCTTGGTGGTTTTCACTGGAGACATGTTTCCTCAATTAAGTCTATAAATAGGAATTTTACTGCTTCAGAGAGGATATAAATCAGCTCAGCAGGACACTCTTGGGGCAAAGAAGACCAGGCAAGGCTGGGAGAGCGGAACGTATTTAAATTATTCAATGAAATGGAAATCAGGGGTGCGGGGGTAGGTGAACTATTTGAGATACAGATTCTCCTCTGGGTAGGGATGATTGACAAGCAGCCTGAAGGAGTCTTCGTTCAAAGGAGAGATCAAATAGACAATTGGCAAGAAGTGGTGTCACTTCAAAATGTTTCCTCTGATTAAGGTATTTCAATGCTAAACACAAGTCCTCGCTCCCTGGAGAGTACTTGCATAGATAAAGGGCATGTTGTTCCTGCAGTAACTCCTCTACGTCCACCCAGCTTGGGTGCTTTGTGAAAATGCCTTTGTCAGCTTCCTACGGCTCCTTGCCTCAGTGAGTCACAACCAACGATCCCCCCTCATAAAGCAGCAGGCTACCAGGAAGACCAATTCCTCCTTACCGCATTCTTTCCTGTATGTATATTTTGTGCACTGGGGGGCATTATAACAGCATTTTGCCATCACTAGACCTATTTGTATGTAGGCTGATGCTTAGTAAAATAATCCCCCAGCACTCAATAACTCTGTTTTTCCAGTGTTCAATCTATATTCTTCACGTTGCTGCATAAGCCTATTTCATCTTAAACTACCCTCAGTGAATGAAGTCAGAAAATATCATTCATTCTTTCTTTTATTCGACAGGCATTGTGCCAGGAATTGGGATAAGGGTCAAGAATACAGTATCTCTGACATTATGAGGCTTACAGTTCAGTAAGGGAATAAATTATGTTAAAAATTTCATTTCAACTGTGATAAATATAGCAGAAGAGAACATATATAAGGTATCCAAAATAGATCATCAAATGGGATCTAATTGAGTTAGAAGAGCCAGTGAATCATTCCCAAACTAGGTATCATTTGAGCTGAAATCTGAAGGATGAGTAGGGGTGGAGGGGAAGGAAAGAGAACATCCTCGGAGATGGAGGTACCTGTGTTAGGGAGCTGAGGCTGGAGGGACCAGGTATGTAACGAACAGAAGGCAGAACAGAGAGGGGAGGGGGAAGAGGGGAAAAGGCAGTACGTTAAAGATCAGATCAGACAGGGTATCACAGGTCATCCTAAACGTCGTGGACCTGGTGCTAAGAAAATGGGAGCCACTGTAGAATTTACAAAACAGCAACATGGTTAGGTTTTGAAGGAGAACATTACTCAGCACTGCGAGGATAATAAATGCAAGGGGAGGAAGTGGAAGCAGGGGTTGTCAGAAGCTATTTGGTAGACCAGGAAAGAAATGAGAGCAGAGTGGATGAGGATTTCAGTAGAAATAGAAACAAACAAACAAATTCAAGATCTGTTTAGGAGGCAGAATGTTCAGTATCTGCAGATGAATCTGAGAGAGAGAGAGGTACAAAGGATACCATAATGGCTTTGGCCTTGAGCGGCTAGAGGGGTGATGGTGCCATTTGTGGAAAGGGAGTGTGCTGGAATTACTGGGAGATGGGGGTGCGTGAGCTCAGCATGACACGTGCAAAGTCTGAGAAACCTGGAAGATGTCCAAGTCAAGAGGCTCAGCAGCCGGTGGCATATGTGAGGCGCCAACAGCATTAACGAAGATCATTCAAAATAACAGCAGAGTCAAACACACTATATGCCTTTAACCTCTTCTAGAAGCACGGTGTGTTCTAGAGCTGCACTGTTTAAAATGGTGGCCGTTAGCCATATGGGAGATACTGGGATCTAAATGAGTTAAAATTAAATATATTTAAAATTTGGAGTCTAAATGGGCACTAGTCACATTTCAAGTGCTCAATGGGGCTAGCAGCTACTGTACTGGACAGTGCAATGAACATTTCTGTCACCAAAGGAGTTCTATCAGACAACCCTGCTGCAGACGATCAGAGGGCTTCCTGTTTACAGCACTCAGCTCTGACAAGCATTCAGGTGAATGCTCAGCTCTCAGTCTACCAACACCAGGAAATAGAATTCCACTATATTTTGATCCCCCTGTAAGGCCGTGTGGTTGAAGAAGAAGAAGACATGAAAGAAGTGGGAGGTGAAGGAAGATGACCAAGCAGAAGCCTTCACCAGTCGTTCTCCCTGCAGGAACACCCAACTCAGCAACCACACACAAAAACACACCTTCACAAGAACCAAAAATCGGGCGAGCAATCGCAGCACTGGAGAGGGTAGGAAGGACCGTCTTAAACTGCCAGTGCCACCTCTCCTCCATCCTCCAACGGCAGCCACATGGCATGGAGCAGCAACCTGTGCGCTTGGGGAAGAAAGAGCACAGTGACCATGGGACTCTGCCACCCTGTCACAGCAGAAAGCAACACTGGGTGGAACTCAGTCCAGTGCCCATGGCGGGGCACTTAGAACAACCCTAATCAGAGAGGAAGCGTCCATCCCAGCGGTCGGAACTTGGGTTCCAGCAAGTCTTGCCCCCGAGGGCTAAAGGGCTTTAAGGTCATAAATAAACCTGAAAGGCAGTCTAGGCACCAGGGACTCTGAATGCTGAGCAAACCCTCGTCTTTTGCTGAACCTGAAGCCAGTTGATTTCGGGGACACATGACCTAGTGAGATACCAGCCAGGGCATCCAAGGTACTGCTTGCATCACCCCTCCCCGAACCCCAGGCAGCAGAGCTCACAGATTTCTTCCGAACTTCTGCTTGAGGAGACGGGAGAGTCAAGAGAACTCTGTTTGCAATTTGGATACCTGCTCAGCCACAATAGGATAGGGCCCAGGCAGAGTTCTGAGGCCCACATCCCAACCCCTAGCTCCAAGACAGCATTTCTAGATATGCCCTGGGCTGAAAGGGAACCCTCTGCTTTGAAGGGAAGGATGCAGCCCTTGCAGGACAAGCCACCTGTTGACTCAGGAGCCCTTAGGCCCTGAATAATCAACAGTGGTGCCCAGGCAGTACCTGCTGTGGGCCTTTGGTATGACTCAGAGACTCGCTGGCAGATCTAAGAGGTATTAGCCTTAAAAGAGGGGTAAAGAAAGAAAAAGACGGGGTAGAAAGTTTGTTCAAAGAGGTAATATCAGAGAACTTTCTCAAACTAGAGAAAGATACCAGTAATTCAGGTATAGGAGGGTTACTGAACACCAAATACATTAAACCCAAGTAAGACTACCTCAAGACATTTAATAATCAAACTCCCAAAGTCAAGGATGAAGAAAGGATCTGAAAAGCAACACGAGCAAAGAAACAAATAAGACACAATGGAGCTCCAATACATCTGGCAGAAGATTTTTCAATGGAAATCTAACAGTTCAGGGAAGGGTAGCAAGACATACAGTGCTGGAAAAAAAAAAAATCCTTTTATCCTAAAATAGTATATCCAGCAAAAATATCCTTCAAACATGAAGGAGAAATAAAGACTTGCCCAGACAAACAAGCTAAGGAATTTCATCAACACCAGACCTGTTCTACAAGAAATGCCAAGGGGAGTTCTTCAATCTGGGGGAAAAAAAGGATGTTAATGAGCAGTAAGAAATCATCTGAAGGTGCAGAACTCACTGGCACCTGGCAATAGCAAGTACACAGGAAAACGGAATACTGCAACACTGTAATTGTGACCTACAAACACTCACACTGAGTAGGAAAACTAAAACACAAACCATTAACAAATAACAACTTTTAAAGAAATAGTACAATCAGATATAAATAGAAACAACAAAAAGTTAAAAGCAGTACAAAGTTGAAGTGTAAACTTTTCATCAGTTTTCTCTTTGCTTATTAATTTGTTTATGCAATCAGTGTTAAGATGTCATCGGTTTAAAATAATGGGTGATAAGATTATTTGCAAGCCTCGTGGTAACTTCAAATTAAAAAACAAACAACAGATATGCAAAAACAGCAAGAAATTAAAACATACCACCAGCGAAAATCACTTTCACTAAAAGGAAGACAGGAGAGAAGAAACAGAGAAGACCATAAAACAAAAAGAAAACAAATAGTAAAATGGCAGGAGGAAGTCCTTATTTATAAATAATAACATTGAATGTAAATGAATTAAACTCTCCAATCAAAATACAGAGTGGCTGAATAGATTAAAAAGCAGGATCCCGTGATCTGTTGGCTACAAGAAACACGTTTAAGCTATAAAGACACACACAGACTGAAAATAAAGGACAGGAACAAGATATTCCATACCAATGGAAACCAAAAAAGAATAGCAGCAGCTATACTTACACCAGACAAAATTGATTTCAAGACGAAAACTATAAAAAGAGACAAAAATATACATAATGATTATATACCTCATCATTATATAATGATGATAAAGGGACCAATTCAGCAAGAAGATATAGCAGTTGTAAATAATACATGCAACCAATATTGGAGCACCCAGATGTATAAAGAAAATATTATTAGAGCTAAAGAGAGATGCCCCAATAACAGCTAAAGAAATTATACACCCCACTTTCAGCATTAGACAGATCATCCAAACAGAAAATCAACAAAGAAACATCAGCAGTACAGGTCAAATGGGCCTAATTGACATTTACAGAACATTTCATCCAACAGCTGTAGAATACACATTCTCCTCCACAAATGCATCATTATCAAGGACAGACCATATGTTAGGCCACAAAACAAGTCTTAAAACATTTTAAAAATGAAATTATATCCACTATCTTCTCTGACCACAATGGAATAAAAGCATAAATCAATAACAAGAGGAATTTTGGAAACTATATGAACACAGGGAAATTAAACAATATGCTCCTGAATGACAGAGGGTCAACGAAGAACTTAAGGAAATTGAAGAACTCCTTGAAACAAATGATAATGGAAACGCAACATGCCAAAACCAGTGGGATCCAGCTAAGGAAGTACTAGGAGGAGAGTTTATAGCTACAGGAATCTACATCAAAAAAAGTAGAAAAACTGAAAATTATCTAATGATGCACCTTAAAGAATTAGGAAAGTAAGAGCAAACCAAAGCGAAAACTAGAACAAAGGAAATAAAGATCGGAGAATAAATACATAAAATTCAAACAACAGAATACAAAATCAATGAAATTAAAAGTTGGTTTTTTGAAAAGATTTATATAATTGATAAACCTTTAGCCAGACTAAGAGCAGAGAAAGAAATCGAGAAAGTAATCCCAATCACAATAGTTATGAATAAAATTAAATACCTAGGAATTAACCAAAGAAGTGAAAGATCTCTACAGTGAAAACTATAAAACACTGATGAAAGAAACTGAAGAGGACACAAAAAAATAATCCATGTTCTTGCTTTGGAATAATCAGTACTGTTAAAATGTCCATACTACCTAAAGTAATCTACAGATTCAATGCAATCGCTATCAAAATACTAATGACATTCTTCACAGAAATAGAAGAAACAATTCTAAAACTTTTATGGAACCACAAAAGATCCAGAATAGCCAAAGCTATTCTGAGCAAAAAGAATAAAACTGGAGGAATCACATTACTTAATTATACTACAAAGAAGGAATCACATTACTTAATTATACTACAAAGCTATGGTAACCAAAATAGGATGGCACTTGCTGAAAAGCAGACACATAGATCAATGGAACAAAATAGAGAACCCAGAAACAAATCCACACATCTGCAGTGAACTCGTTTTCAACAAAGGTGCCGAGAACACACACTGGGGAAAGGACAATCTCTTCAATAAACGGTACTGAGAAAACTATCCATACGAAAAAGAATGAAACTATACCCCTATCTCTCACCATATTAAAAAATCATATCGAAATGAATCACAGACTTAAATTTAAGGTCTCACAATATGAAACTACTAGAAGGAAACTTTGGAGAAACTCTCCAGGACACTGGAGTGAGCTAAGAATTCTTTAGTAACACCCCATAGGCACAGGCAACAAAAGCAAAATTAAACAAATGGGATAACATCAAGTTAAAAGGTTTCTGCACAGCAAAGGAAACAATCAACAAGGCAAAGAGACAACCCACAGAATGGGAGAAACGATTTGTCAACTACCCATCTGACAAGGGATTAATAACTAGAATATGTAAGGAGCTCTAACGACTCTACAGGAAAAAAAACTGATAATCTAGTAAGAAATGGGCAAAGAATCTGAACAGACATTTCCAAAAAGTGACATACAAATGGCAAACAGGTATATGAAAAAGTACCCAACATCAAAGCCAGAAAAATTCAGATCAAAACTACAGTAAGACATTATCTGTTCCCAGTTAAAATGGCTTTGATCTAAAAGGCAATCACAAATGCGGGTGAGGATGTGGAGAAGAGGGAATCATTGCACAGCGTTGGTGGGAATGTAAATTAGTACAGCCACTTTGGAAGACAGTTCAGAGGTTTCTCAAAAAACTCAGGATAGAATTATCATATGATCCACCAGTCCGATGACTTGGGATATACTCAAAAGAAAGGAAATCAGTATATTAAAGAGGTATTTGCACTCCCGTGTTCACTGCAGCACTATTCACAGTAGCCAAGATTTGGAAGCAACCTAAATGTCCATCAACAGACAAACGGATAAAGAAAATGTGGTATATACACAATGGAGTATCATTTAGCCATGAAAAAGAATAAGAGTCTATCTTTTTCAACAATGTGGATGAAACTGGAGGTCATTAAGTTAAGTGAAATAAGCCAGGTACAGAAAGACAAAACCTCACATGTTCTCATTTGTTTGTGGGAGTTAAAAATGAAAACAACTGAACTTGTGGAGAGAGTACAAAGATGAGGACCAGAGGCTTGGAAAGGTAGTTGGGTGGGGAGGGGGCAAGAGATGGTTAATGAGCACAAAAACACAGTTATATAGAAGGAGTAAGATGCAGTATCTGGTACCACACGGTGACTGCAGTCAGCAGCTATTATACATTTTGAAATGACTGCAAGAGTATAATTGGATTGGTTGTAACACAGAGAAAGGATAAATGCTTGAGGTGATGAATAACCCATTTACCCCCAAGTGATTATCACATATTGCATGTTTCAAAATCTCATGTACCCCATAAACATCTACTATGTAGCCACAAACATTTTTTAAGAAGTTCTGACAAAGAAAAAATAATTTTTGTTATTTAGATATCTGCTAATCTCTCTTAACAAAACAGATGAAGAATATACATCACGAAGAAAGGGTATGGTATTAATTTTATTTGTAAACCTGACTGGGACCAAATATTCACTTAAATATTATTCACGGGTGTTCTGGTGCAGGTGCTTCTGGATGAGATTAACATTTCAATCGGCAGACTAGCACAGTTGGGTCACTCTAACATTTTAGGGTTTTAAAATTATCAGTAGCCTAAGCTGTGACTCAAAGGCCAGAGAGCACTGCTCAACACTAAGTTCAATGTCCACTTGTACTATGGATATCTATAAAAACACATGTACATGTATTCTGTTTTGGCGGGGTTTTTTAAGTGCATTTTCTTTAGTTATTCATACTGGGTGAAATGTAGCCCCATTAATCATTTTTCTAATTTTCTGTGTGTGATTGCCTGCCGTGATCAGTGATGCTAGCACACTTCTTTTTAGCTACTTTTTTCAGGATTAGAGGGATATTGCTACAACTTCAGAACTGACGATTTCCTACAAGATTCTAATATGTCTTACCCCATATTTGCAAGATAAAAGCTATGCCCATAGTTTAAAATCACTCAAATGATATGTGTAAAGATAAATGCTTAACTGATTTTCCAAATTGTTTTCCTATAAAGTTGAATTGTTTCTTAAAACCTTAGCTGTTTTTTATATTACTATATACAGTATCTATCAAGGATTTAAAACACGTGTTATACTCAGTATCAGCAAGGGCATTCTTACGCACCACTGCTAGAAACAGAAACTAGTGCGCTTCTGTCTACAGGGCAGTTAAGAGTTAATTAGCGGTATGTATTATAAACCTTAAAGATGAGGAAAACCTTGAACCTGCAAATTTCACTTATGAGAATTCATCCTGGTTATGATACTCATCTTAATACAACTATCAACTAAGTTGTTAGTTGCAAAAAACCTTTAGAATAATATGATTTCTAATAATAGGAGACTAAAATAAATTATGGCGTATCCACATAATGGAATTCTATGTAGCCATTAAAAAGGGTGGGTGGCTAGCTATGGACTCAGTGACTTAAAAAGGTGATCCCGATACAATCTTATCTCTATAATGGCAATTGTTTTAATGTTCATACATATGTCTGTGTGTACATACACATAAAAACCACTTAGAAAAATGGATCTTAACATTGTTTCTGTTAAAGAGAAGTTTTCCTTTTTTCTTTTTTAAATCTTCTAATTTTTATATAATACATTTGTATAGTTATAACATATATATATTATATACACATACATACCTATATATGCACCACAGAAGCTTATTTTCTAGCTGTCCTGCCTCTAGGCGTCTGGACTTTGAAGCAACCGAGCAGGAAGGGCCCATGCTGGGGGTGGGGACGGGGAATCTGACGGCCCCATCCCTCCCAACCCTGATCTGCCTAGCTCAGCTGTCCCGTAAGACAGGAGCAAGGATCCTGCTCACCAGACTGTCCCGGATGCAGGGAGTCTCCACCAGCCTCCGGACTCCATTCTCCACAGTGACTCCCAGCCAGTTGAGCGCTGCCCAGCACCAGAGGTAGTCGTAGCCGCCATGCCAGTAGCTCACAAATGCAAATGTCATCGCCGTGGAAAACAGCGTCCCCAGCAGGCCACGCTGGGATCCACCTACTGGAATGTACACATACCTAGAGAAAGGAGAGGCTGTTAGGAGCCACGAACAGGGCGGCCCTGCAACTCTGCCTGCTCCCTGGCCGAACTCCCCTGTCGAACGCTGCTGTTCACATATGCAGATCCTTCCTCACTTCCAGGAGGCCAGATTCCTTGGATTCTCCATCCCTCAAGGAGTTGGCAAAAACCCAAGCCTCACCTCTGCAGGGCATTACGTTAAATGAACACACGGGCTCAAGGCTTCTCGTTACTAGAACAAAATAGCACTTACAAGAGGCAGGGCCAGAAGTCATGAATTTAGAGTTTCTGAAAGGGATGTGCCCAACCCTGGAAACCCAAACACAGAATGGCACTTAAGCTTCTGACCACATGGGGCCAGCGACCTTCAAGGCAGGTGATACGGTTTGGCTGTGTCCCCATCCAAATCTCATCTTGAATTGTAGCTCCCATGATCCCCACATGTCAAGGGAGGGACGCAGTGGGAGGTAACTGAGTCATGGGGGCGGGTTTTTCCCGTGCTGCTCTCACGACACTGGCTAAGTCTCACGAGATCTGATGGTTGCATAAAGGGCAGTCCCCTGCACGAGCTCCCTCGCCTGCCACCATGTAAGACGTGCCTCCGCTCCTCCTTCGCCTTCTGCCGTGATTGTGAGGCTTCCCCAGCCACGTGGAACTGTGAGCCCATTAAACTGGTTTTTCTTCATAAATTACCCAGTCTTGGGTATTTCTTCATAATGGTATGAAATGGAGTAATCCAGCAGGTGTGGATTTGACAGATCAGATTACTAAATTTATGGCAAACCCACTCTTTAAACACAATTGCTAAGACCATGTTCCTAAACGGTCAGGAGCTGGGTGCTGCAGATGGGTACCAGAGCTGGTTCCCAACTTCCTAGGCAGGGTGCCCAGAAGCAGTAGTGAATTCACGGTAAAGAAAAGGGCTCTGTGCTCACAGGGCAGCCAAACTACCAGACGAAATGCATGGCTGTCCCCCTGGGTATGTTCTCCATTGCTGAGACAGCTGCCTGAGTCCTTGGAGACAGGACTTTGTTCTTCAATCAGTATTTTCCTGCTTCAGTCGGACAAAACTCAACGCCTTGAGCTGTTAGGACCTGGAGAGCTAGGAGCATACCCTTCTTGCCACAGCCTTTTGAAAAATCCCATAGGCCTTTGCTTATTGCTGGTTGGTGCTTCTTTGTCCAACCTTCCTCCAGGAGGGAAAAGTAAAAAATGCTTTTCTGAATACACAAAAAGTTCCAAGTACAACATGACACTTTACATGTACCGCTTTGATTCTTTTAAACACCATACATATGGTTTATACCCACTGCCCCAGCATCTTAAACAATTTAGCATCTGTTTATATATTATTTTAACATGGGGGAGGAGATCAAACCTATTTTTGAGGAGGAAATAAAATTGCTTTTTGAGAGGAAATTGTTCTAGTCAAAATGTTTGTCAATAGAACTATTTTACTTTTAGAGACAGCATCTCCGAATGTTCCCGAGGCAGGAGTGCAGTAGTGTAATGATAGCTTGCCACAACCTCAAACTCCCAACTCAGACAATCCTCCCGCTTCAGCCTCCCAAGTAGCTGGGACGACAGGAATGCACAATGACACCTAGCTAATTTAAAACTTTCTTTGTAGAGATGAAAAAAATTGCCCAGGCTGGTTTTGAACTCCTAGTCTCAGTGATCCTCCTGCCTCAGCCTCCCAAAACACAACGATTACAGTCATGAGTCTATCACCATACCTGGCTTAATAGAACAATTTTATAGGTAGGCAAGATAAAAATAAAAACAACTTATCAGGCAATAAAGAAATCTTTTGAAAGACTGTATGATTGTAAATTATTTAAAAATGTGCCACTTGACGAAGACTCTCTCCTTGACTAAACTTTAGTCGAGCTCCTCTAAGCATTCTAGGCCTCAATCTTGGTGTCCATCTTCATTGTAGCAAGAATCATGCTAAGCCGGTTTAGAATGAACCCTCCACTTGCAATATCTGATCACGCTCCGTATCTGGTCAAATTCTTCAGCACCTACTCTCGGTGTCTGATTGCCCTGGCAGCCTTCAGGAGGAATCCTGTTAGGTCTGTTTGGCCAGAATCCCCCTATTTCCCAATGTTTCTTCTAAATAATATTCCACTCAATGACCCCCACCTTGCTCCTTGGCTAGATCCCCTCTTGTCCATGCTGTATTCAGAATTAAGCCCAGTTCTGGTCGGGCGTGGCGGCTCACTCCTGTAATCCCAGCACTTTGAGAGGCTGAGACACAGGTGGATCATCTGAGGTCAGGAGTTCGAGACCAGCCTGGCTAACAGTGAAGCCCTGTCTCAACCAAAAATACAAAAATCAGCCGGGCATGGTGGTACATGCCTGTAGTCCCAGCTACTCTGGAGGCTGAGGCAGGACAATTGCTTGAACCCGGGAGGTGGAGGTTGCAATGAGCCAAGAACACGTCACTGCACTCCAGCCTGGGCGACAGAGCAAGACTCCGTCTCAACAACAACAACAAAAAAAATTGAGTACAGTTCTATACTGAGGTCTCTTCCCCTATCACAATAGCAATAAAATGTTTTACTGCTTCAACCACTACCTAGCTCTGGTTTTTCTTTAACATCCTCCACTCTCAAATATGTTCCATTTTCCAGTTTAGATAATAAATTATCTGATCACCTTAGATAATCCCATTTTATGGGTGAGGAAACCAAGGTTGACAAGTTTCTTTGCCCGAGGTACACAGCCAGGAAGGAGAAGGACCGAGATCCAAATACGCATCTGTACCTCCAACTGACTGCTTCCATTACATCCCTGGGCTAACTTTTAAAGTCCTCTGTATTTCACCCCAATCAGGAACAATTAAACTGGAAGGCATGTGAGAATGTAGCAGTTTGAAATAAGTAAAGCAAAGTCAATACTTTCATTTGTGCCAAAACAGGACCATCTTCACAATCGTATCAGCAAATAGGCATCAAGCACTTACACAGATTAAGGGATCTGCCTGTTGAGCATGTCTTTAGGACTTCAGAGAATTCCTGGCATTATGGGAAACAGAGACATGACTTTGTTCCTGCTATAAGGACGGGCAAACCAGTCCCACCATTAAGCTACGTGCCATGGTACAAAGTACCCCAGGAAGGCTTGAGAGTGCAGGGGAGAAGGGTGTGGGGTAAAAGAGGCTTAAGGGCAAGGCGCTTACTCCGGCAAGGCCCGAGAGGATGAGTTCTGCGAGGTAAAGAGGAGAAGGTTGGGCGCGGCAGCAAGGACACAGACGAGGGGCTGGATGACAAGTTAGAAAAGCCGGACGGCCCAGGGCATAGTGTCTTACCCAGTGTTCTGCTGCCCCCCAGAGGCTTCTTGGTCTTTGGTGTAGAATACTCAGCAGAGACGACAAAAAAAAAAAAAAAAAAAAAAAAAAAAAAAAGCGGGGCCACCATTCACTGCCTCCTACCTACATGGAGGTGACCGCTGGCTCATCATGAGCTTGCCTTTAACTTCACATCATCAGCGCTGTATGTAAAAATGAAATAGGGTGATCAAACCTATTGCAAAAGGACAAAGAACAGCTTCTCTTTAAGGAAACTGTGCAGATGGCTGTGTTATAAAACAGATTATCAAACACTCTCTTCATCCAACCTGCTTCATGTTGAGTTTTTGTTTGTTTTTTTTTAATCGTATCTCACTATATAAAAGTGAGCTGCAGCTGGGGACGGTGGCTCACGCCTGTAATCCCAACACTTTGGGAGGCCGAGGCTGGGGGCGGGGGCGGTCACTTGAGATCAGGAGTTCAAGACCAGCCTGGCCAACATGGTGAAACCCTGTCTCTACTAAAAAATACATAAATTAGCCAGGCATGGTGGTGCACACCGACAGTCTCAGCTACTTGGGAGGCTGAGCCAGGAGAATTGCTTGAACCTGGGAGGTGGAGGTTGCAGGGAGTCTAGATTGCACCATGGCCCTCCAGCCTGGGTGACAGAGACTCTGTCTCAAAAAAGTGAGCTGCACCATATATGTAAGAAAACCACAGCATAAAAACCTCTCATTCTCCACACCGTTGGTACTTGATCTTGGATTCAACACCAAGAAGGACATGTTTTCAAGCTTGTGATGAGGAAGCATCTAGCCCCAAAATTACATGGCCAGCTATTTTGGGCATCTCCTGGAACCATGGCTCTGTTACTTTGCCTTCAAAATGACAGCCGACAAAAATATCTGAAAATTCCTTCTATTCTAGAAATTCATATATGGCAGGTCTCCAAGGACATGAGGCTGCTTGTTTCAAGCCAGAGAAGGTAGAGCTTCCAGACTGGAAGATAAAAATCCCTTCTTTATTCTTAATTTCTAGAAGGCAGTACGTGTGGTAAAAAGGAGAGCAAACAGATTATTTTCTTTTACAAATTCTACCGTCTTCTGTCAGTTCCACGATTAATAAAAACAGAAACATGTCTCTTTTTTTAGAAAAGCAATAGTATGAAACCGCTTACTAAGACGCGCTGCACAGTAAATTGATTTCCCAATGGAAGAAAGCAATCACCACCACCTTCTCAGCCAAGCAAAACTAAAAAGATTGCTTCTCGTCAGTGACTATGTCAGGTTCAGCCTTCAAGAAGCCTGCCTGTTCGGCCGGCTTCGTGTGGTCACTGCTTATGGAAAATGCTGCACTCACCTTCTTAATTTAAAAGCATCTCACCAAATCAATGCACTGTAGCAAACCCCCAACTCAGGAGGAAGAATCTATAAAAATGCAGACAGTATTGATGAGTCTACCCTTTACTGAGTGCCCGTGTGCCAAGTGCTTTATGCATACTATTTCTAATCATTAAAACTACCCTGCAAGGAAATAACCATTACGCCCATTTGACACAGGGGAGATGAACTCTGAACCTAGAATGTTGTGGTTCCAACACCCTCAGACCTAGGTGCTTTTGGTGATATTTCTTGTTTAACCAAATCTTCAAAGCAATCTCCACAGAAATATCCACTGGTGTTTTATTACCTGAAAAATGTCCTTTCTAGGAAATAATTCTTGCTCAAGAGAATAATGCTTACAATTTACAAAGAGATTTGAGCCAATGAACTCTGTTAGCCACTGTTCAGTGTCATAAGACAAGAGCTATAACTTCCGCTTTTGAACAGACTGAGTAGTTACCCTCAGTCCCACAAGCAGAGGTCATACACCTGCCGTCTCAACTCCCTGACGTCCTG
Organism: Aotus nancymaae; assembly: GCF_030222135.1. Lineage (NCBI taxonomy): Eukaryota > Metazoa > Chordata > Mammalia > Primates > Aotidae > Aotus > Aotus nancymaae. The sequence continues at coordinate 13,669,572 of NW_026988453.1, read as the reverse complement.
CAGAGGTCTGCTTATGTCAGAAGTGGAACATAAAATGTTGGTGGCATGGCCAGGCTTGGTCACTCATGCCTGTAATCCCAGCACTTTGGGAGGCCAAGGCAGGCGGATCACCTGAGGTCGGGAATTCGAGACCGGCCTGATCAACACGGAGAAACCCCGTCTCTACGAAAAATACAAAATTAGCTGGGTGTGGTGGCGCGTGCCTGTAATCCCATCTACTTGGCAGGCTGAGGCAGGAGAACTGCTTGAACCTGGAAGGGGGAGATTGCGGTGAGCCAAGATCATGCCACTGCACTCCAGCCTGGGCAACAAGAGCAAAACTCCAACTCAAAAAAAAAAAAAGTTGGTGGTGCGGGTGATACTGAGTAGGTGTACATAACGGGAGAAGAAAGTATCTAGCTCCCTCACACTCGCTATGAAAAACAACACAAACATACACCTTACAGTGGGAGACAGCGGTGGTGAGAATCCATGCGGGGAACGCATTAGTCTTTAAATCACAACACTTCCTTTTTCCAAGGACCTACACGACAGCTCCCTCGCTTGCTACATTATCACCTAACTCTGTGACAGACTAACCCGACTCCAACAGGTATCAAGATGAAGCACCAGACACTGACAGACACGGCTTTCACGGTCCCCTGCACTGAACCCGGGCGGGCCTGCTGGTTCCCGTCATCACTTACCTCTTGCCCGGCTGGGCTGGGACCGGCAGTTGCTGACATCCTGCTCCAGCTCCGCCTTAACTTTCCACCGTGTTTTCCTTCTCCCCGCTTAGCTCTCCTGACAAATCCTAAAATCCTGAGTAAAGAAGGACTGATACCTCTGTGCCTTCGGTCACACCATTTTCACAACTAGAAGACACTCCTCCATCCTCCCTGATTTTCCAACTCCCACTCAGTCTACAAAATCCAACTGATTTTCCACCTCCTCCAGGAAGTCTCTTTTGAATTCTTTGACTTGCAATTTAACCCAGGAACCTACTGTCTGTACCACTGATCAAACAGCGGTTACCGAAATGTATCTATGATGGGTGTCATTTTAGCTAAATTGCAAGATTCATTCAGACGGCACTAGATATGTGATGTGCATGCGTGTGTGTATGCGTGTGTCACACAGCTATTCGTCAACAGTACGTATGTATATATAACGTTACAATTTCCATTTACTGCTCATAGCCTCTGATAGCTTTTAAACTTGTTACAAATTGTCACCATTGTCATGAACCCATTATAAGCAACAGGAATCAAGGGATGATGGATTATAAGGTCCTGTACCAGCTACGTGGAGACTTCAGAAGACACCCGTTCCCAAAGAACACAGACTATTGAAGGAGCTCAAGTTTCTCCACACTTTGCAATCCTAATAACCCTATTAAAGTCAAAAGTACGTGTCACGGCACCTCTGGAACTACTCCAACCCTGAGATTTACCACCCAAAGCAAAAGAGTTAGTCCTTCAAAGAACAGCGTCTTTAGTGGCTAGGAAAGGCAAGGCTTTTGTGTGTGTTCCATTGGTGGTGAGGTGAGCTCACCTTGGCTTCACCTGGGCTCTGAGACCAGCCCCTGCTCAGATTTCTCTACAGAGCTGGCTGTGCTGTCCTGAGCCCAGCTCTCACGGGCAGCAGCTCCCCTGACTCAGCCCTGCCTCTGGCTTTGGGCTTGCCCTACATTTTAGTGATCTTTCTCACGGCCAATCATGACCCTCCAGTAAAATCTCCATCGTCTTGGTAGTTCTCACAAAGGAAGCTACACGTCTGCTTATAAAAAGTTCTCACAATCTACCCATCTGACAAAGGTCTAATATCCAGAATTTACAAGGAACTTAAACAATTTATAAGAAAAAAACAACACCATCAAAAAGCGGGCAAAGGATATGCACAGACACTTCTCAAAAGAAGACAACAAACGTGAAAAAAACTCAATATCATTTAACATCAGAGAAATGCAAATCAAAACCACAATGAGACACCATCTCACGCCCGTCAGAATGGCGATTATCAAAAAGTCAGGAAACAAGAGATGCTGCGGAGGCTGTGACAAATTGCAAGGCTTTCACACTGTTGGTGGGAATGTAAATTAGTTCAAGCATTGTGGAAGACCATATGGCAATTCCTCAGGGATCTAGAACCAGAAATGCCACCTGACCAGGCAATCCCATTACTAGGTATATACCCAAAGGAATATAAATCATTCTACTATAAAGACACATGCACACACACGTTTTCTGCAGCACTCTTCACAACAGCAAAGATACGGTGATGGGCAACCCAAACGCCCATCAATGACAGACTGAATAAAGAACACGTGTGGAATACCATGCAGCCATATGAAGGAATGACGTCACGTCCTTTGCAGGGACATGGATGAAGCTGGAAATCATCATCCTCAGCAAACTAACACAGGAACAGGAAACCAAATACCACATTCTCACTCATAAATGAGAAGTGAACAATGAGAACACATGGACACAGAGAAGGGAACAGCACACCAGGACCTGCTGGGAGGAGGGGGAGAGCACTTGGAGGACAGGTCAATAGGTATTAGCAAACCACCATGGCACGCGGATACTTATGTAACAAACCCACACGTTCTGCACATGTATCTTGTTTTTTTAAATAAAAATAAAAAGTTTTCAAAGGAAAGTGCACACAAAAAGGTTGTTTTTAATACCTTTCTGTCCAGTAGAGATCATAACAGCATTTTAATAAGTAATAACCAGCAGTTGGTTAATGGGCAACCACAGACTTTGTCACCTCCAGAAGGCTAAGAGGAGTCTGTTTTCAAAGCAGAGAAAATATTTTGAGCTGGGCTAATTCTCAGCTCATTCACTAAAAGATGCTGTATGTAAGCTTCATATGCAATTCCGAAAACTGCCTATTAAAAATTCTATGCCCTCTTTGGCAACAGAGCATTGTGGAATTTATAAAATAGAAATTAAAGCCAAGCTATATTTAGCCTACAATTAAACTTCTAGGTTCATGTAGTTAGATGCCAATATTTTAAAAAATAATAATCCTTCTTTTTGCTCCATAAAGCTGGTAGTTGATTGGGTTGAAGTATTGTGATGATGAACCCAAGCCTGGAGCTTCCATCTTAGAGAAAGATGCAACCTCACCTTCATAGTTCAAAACCCAAACTCTGGCTTCACAAAAGCTCTATCTTTCTCACAGAAAGAGAGGCTAAAAGAGTACGAATGGCTCAGCCCAATCACATCTGCCACCAGAAAACACCCTGAGCAGCAACGGTGGCAAAATGCAGGACAAGAAAGAGGGCAGTGCTTGGGAGCTAGAAGATGTGACCTTGGCCCTGCTCTGCCACTCGCCGACTTCTGTAACCCTGAGCTTGCCGAGTAACCCTGCTCAGCTTCAGAGTGCGCACTAGCAGCACGAAAACCTTCTTTGCGTATGAGTTGCTGCGAAGCTCAGATCAGACAATATATGTGTAAGGACTCTGATCAATCATGGCAAGAACACTTACCGTGAGATCTACATTGCTAACGACTGTTTAAGCGCATAATACGGTCTCCTTAACTATAGGCAAATGCTATACAGTGTAGCTTTAGAAATTCTCCATTTTGCATAATATTTTATACCCATTGATTAACAAGATGCCTTTCCTCTCACCCCCGGCCCCTGGCAACCACCATTCTTTTCTTTGCTTCTATGAGTCTATTTTTTAACCTTTAAGTTTAGGGGTACATGTGCAGGTTATTATATAGGTAAACTGTGCCATGGGGGTTTGTCGTACAGATTATTTTATCGCCCAGGTACTAAAGCCTAGTATCCGTTAGTTATTTTTCCTGATTCTCTCCCTCTTCCCACCCTCCATCCCTGGTGTCTGTCATTCCCCTCTATGTGTCCATGTGTCCTCAACATTTAGCTCCCACTTATAAGTGAGAACATGTGGTATCTGGTTTTCTGCTCCTGCTAAGGATAATGGCATCCAGCTCCATTCGCGTTCTTGCAAAGGATGATCTCATTCTCTTTAACGGCCGCATAGTATTCCATGGTGGATATGTCCCACATTTTCTTTATCCAATCTGCCACTGATGGGCTTTTAGGTTGATTCCATGTCTTTGTTATTGTGCATAGTGCTGCAATGAACATTCAAACGCATGTGGAGTTTGACTATTTTTAGATCCCTCGTATAAGTGGAATTAAACGGTATTTCTCTTTCTCTTATGGGCATATTTTACCTTCACAGCCTTATATACAAGTGGAATCATACAGTATTTGTCCTTTTGTTACGGGCTTATCTCACTGAATAGAATATTCTCCAGGTTCATCCATGATGTGCAACTGGTAGGAATTTCTTTTTTGAGGCTGAATAATATGACACTGTATGTATAGACCACATTTTCTTTATCAATTCATACATCAATAGATATTTAGGTTATTTCCATATCTTGGCTATTGTGAATAATGCTGAAATGAATATGGAAGTATAGATATCTCGTCTACATACTGATTTCAATTATTTTGTATATATAGCCAGAAGTGTGATTGCTGAATCACACAGTAGCTCTTTTTCAGTTTTTTTTTGAGGAATCTCCATACTGTTTTCCATAGCAGCTGTACCAACAATGTACAAGAGTTCTATTTTTCCACATCCCCACAAACACCTGTTATCTTTCTTTTTTCTAGAAAATAACAGCCATCCTAAGACATATGAAGGGATATCTCATCGTGATTTTGATTTTCGTTTCCATGATGACTGGTGATATTGAGCATCTTTTCATATATATCTTGAAACATGCAACCTACCAAGAATGAATGAGGAACATCAAAACCAATAACAAAAAGATTGACCCACTAATCAGAAACCTCCCAACAAAGGAAAGTGCAGGAGCTGACGGCTTCACTAGTGGATCCTACCAAATACTGAAAGGAAAAGTAACACCAACCCTTCTCCAATTCATCAAAAGAACTGAAGAAAAGGAATACTTCCTAACTCATTTTATGAGGTCATCATTACCCTGATACCAAAGCCAGACAAAGACATCATTTTAAAAAACTACAGGCCGGCTGAGCACAGTGGCTCATATCTGTGATCCCAGGACTTTGGGAGGCTGAGGCAGGCAGATAACTTGAGGTCAAGAGTTCAAGACCAACCTGACCAACACGGTGAACCCCTGTCTCTACTAAAAATACAAAAATTAGCCAGGTATGGTGGTGCATGCCTGTAATCCCAGCTACTCAGGAGAATTGCTTTAACTCAGGAGGTGGAGGTTGCAGTGAGCCAAAATCACACTACTGCACTCCAGCTTGGGTGACAGCGTGAGACTACATCTTAAAAAGAACAACAACAAAAAAAAAACAACGAAAAAAACAACTTTACAGGCCAATATCTCTGATAAACAGAGATGTAAGAATCCTCAACAAAATACTAGCAAACCAAACTCAACGCTATGCTGAAAGGATTGTTCATCACGATCGACTGGGATCTACCCCTAAAGCGTAAGGATGTTTCAACTTATACAAATCAATTAGCATGATACATCACATTAACAGAATGAAGGACGAAAACCTTCATTATCTTCTTAATGCATGGAGAAAAAGCATTTGACAAAATTAAACTTTTATGATAAAAACTCACAACACACCAGGTACGGAAGAAATTTATTTCAGTACAATAAAGACCATATATGGCAAGCCACAGCTAACATCATATTTCACACTGAAAAACTGAAAGTCTTTTCACTAAGATCAGAAACAAGCAAGAATGCCCACTCTCACATCTTTTCAACATAGTATTGGAAATACTAGCCAGAGCAATCAGACAAGAAAAACAAATAAAAGTCAAATTGGAAAGAAATAAAATTATGTCTGTTTGCAGATGACATGATCTTACATGTAAAAAAGCCTTATGACTACAAAAAAGTCCTGTTAGAACTAATAAATTCAGTATAATTGGAGGATACAAAAGTAACATAAAAATCAGTTGCTTTCCTGTAAACAACAAATAATCCAAAAAGAAAATTAAGAAAAATATCATTTTTAGAAGAACAAAAAAACGGATGAAATAGAATGACAAAGTAATAATAAACTTAGCCAGGAAGGCAAAAGATCTGCACGCTGAAAACTACAAAACACTGATGAAAGTAAAGAAACCACAAAAAAAAAAAAAGGAAAGATATGCTGTGCCCATGGATAGGACTTTGGAGATTTTAATACTGCATACACTTGAAAGGTTTATACTTACTAATAATGGGCCAGCAGCAGCAGACATACTTCATTCAAGGAAAACCATGTTACAGCACTAAATGCTCACAAGAGAAAGCAGGAAAAATCAAAAATCGACACCATAATGTCACAATTAAAAGAACTAGAGAAGCAAGAGCTAACAAATTCAAAAGCTGGCAGAAGATAAGAAATAAGTGGAATCATACAGTATTTGTCCTTTTTTCGGGTCCTAAGATCAGAGCAGAACTGAAGGAAATAGAGACAGGAAAAACCCTTCAAAAAAAAAAAAAAAAAAATCAATGAATTCAGGAGCTTTTTTTTTTTTTAAAGATCAACAAAATAGATAGACTAATAATGAAGAAAAGAGAGAAGAATCAAATAGAAGCAATAAAAAATGATAACGGGGATATCACCACTCATCCCAAAGAAATACAAACTACCATCAGAGAATACTATAAACACCTCTATGCAAATAAACCAGAAGATCTAGAAGGAATGGATAAATTCCTGGACACTCACACACTCCCAAGACTAAACCAGGAAAAAGTCAAATCCCTGAATAGACCAATAACAAGTTCTGAAATTAAGGAAGCAATTAATAGCCTACCAACCAAAAAAAGCCGAGGACCAGATGGTTTCACAGCCAAATTCTATGAGGTACAAAAAGAAGCTGGTACCATTCCTTCTGAAACTATTCCAAACAACAGAAAAAGAGAGAATCCTCCCTGACTCATCTTACGAGGCCAACATCACCCTGACACCAAAACCTAGCAGAGACACAGTTAAGTAAGAAAATTTCAGGCCAATATCCCTGATGAATATAGATGCGAAAATCCTCAATAAAATAGTGGTAAACCAAATTCAGCAGCACATCAAAAAGCTTATCCACCATGATCAAGTCGGCTTCATCCCTGGGATGTAAGGCTGGTGCAACATATGCAAATTAATAAACATAATCCACCACATAAACAGAACCAATGACAAAAAGCACATGATTATCTCAAAAGATGCATGTTAAGTATTTTAACACACAAACACACAAAACCCAAAGGGTTACAAGGGAATTTTGGAGGCGATGGACGTGCTTATTCCTTTGATTATGGTGATGGTTTCATGGGTGCTTGCATCTGTCCAAACTCATCAAACAGTACACATTTTGTCTATCAATTACACTCTCATAAAGCTGAGGATTTTAAAAGCTATTATCATAATGAGTAGCATTCCTCCATCTTTCATCAGCCTTTGAAGACACCAAGAACACCGGCCTGCTCGCTCAGGGATGTTCTTTACGTAAAAACCCTTAGTCCTAAAAACGTCACGTCAGATCCAGGTCACTAGTGCTAAGGGGTCAAAGCTAAGATTCAACACCCACATACACCTGTTGATTAGGTTTAATCCGATGACAGCCAGCTGTTTTCCACACACCTAACACTGGCCGCGGAGACGGCTGCAGAGGGTATGTGGGTGTGTCGGGGTAAGGCAGTACCTACCACAATTTTGTCTATCACCAACATTTTGCCATCAAATAACTGTCATCCTTCCCCTCAGGTTCCCCCTTTATCTGCCAAATAGAAAGGTCACCTGACCACGTCATTTTCTTATATGAGTTACTGCAGTAACCGTCTAAAGTGATTCCTTACGCAGCTTTACTCATTCTACCAGTTTAAGAGACCTGATGTCCTGGAAGGTCAAAGTCGTGATGACACACGTGTCTCCGTGGTATTACAATCTTCACAACAGAGACTGTGAAACGAGCAAGCAAAGCAAAGCACCAAAGGCACTTTTTAAAAATCTCATGCATTAAAACTAGCTCCCAGTCACAAACAGGGACGTGCCACAGCCTGGGAGTACACAGCCTGTACACCAGAAAGGGGTACGCACCGGTTCCCCGCCTGGGGTTTCTAACCCTCTTCTTTTGCTTTCCAGCACATTGAAGCCTACATCCCCAGGGCTCCCAGGCCTAGGTCTATTCTGGGTTATAAATAAACACCATATAAAACAGATTCTTTGGAGGTTTGAGCAAAGGAGACAGAGTGGGAATTTACACTCTCTCGTGCTGCAGAGCAGAGTCTAATTGCTAATAAAAAGGTCCTTGAAGCCTCAGTTTAATAACCACCAAGATTTTCTGGCTGCCTGCCTGTCTTCCCACCTTTCTCCCAAGAGGATGCTAAAAGCATGTATAAGCTTCCCTAGGCCAGAGGAAAAGGTGGGGGTGGGTGTGAAAAGGCAGAAGTAAAGGGGCAAATGAGGATGTCCAAATGATGAAGGGCTGCATGAGTTCTCCCACTGCAGAGTCGGAGGAGAAGGGGTGGGGGAAAGGCTCTATCAGCAGGTCCCAAATCCAGGCATCAAAATTACCACCATCCTGGGCGCACACTTCCTCTAATCAGCATGAGAACTACTGGTTTCTCCTGGATGTTTCCTTTCCATCCCTGCCTCTCACTCACATCCTATTCGATGCCTCTTCTGCTGATCCTAATCTTCAAACTCATTTATCATGGCTGTTAGGAAAATGTTCACTATAAAATAAACGTGTACAACTTAAAGGTTCCTGTGCTGGTAACAACGCCTTGGAGTCTCTAGAAGAAAGTGCAATAAAGAAATGCCTAACTGATTCTCAAAGCATTTCATTCCTCCTCTGGGTTTACGGGGTAATGATTTTGCGGCAGCCATGCTGGAGACAGCCCCAGAGGCAGGGCCGAGGCCTTGGTAGATGTCTACTCCGGGTTTTCAAGGCAACACAGTATCTATCGCACAGACAAAGTCTGCTCGGTCGGTCAGTCAGCCGAAACAAACAGCAGCAGCTGAGAGGTGTAACGTAAAGGAAGGCAAGAGGCAAGTTCTTCGTTGCCAGGAAGCATCTAGTGTAATAAGGGTGGGCGAGTCCCTACCTTCGGGGGGTCCCACTTACAGTGGATTCCCATCGTATTAAGGCCTAAATTAAACCCATCAGCTCGGCTTCTTCAAAGTCATTCTCCAACTGCCTCTTATGCCACTAATTTTCATCTTATCAGTCTCCAAAATAGATTCTCCACCCCAGTCATTAACTTCATTCCCGCCCAAGCGTGGATCCTTGTAATCGTGTCATCCCATCCCCCAACCACGGGAGGCCCCTGGCCAGTCTCTTCCATCATTTGATCTTTCAAAACGGGTTTCACATTCACTTGCAGGGAAATTTCCCCAGCCAATCTCACCCTTTGATTCTTTAGCTCTTTAAGATTCATACATTCATCTCAACCTAGATGAGTTCTTTCCATTGGCTGATGTGCTGCTTTTTAGTACTTCTGGGCTACGTCACCAGGTTTGAGAGCATGCAGGACTCCTCACCTTACATCAGCATCTGCAACACAGAATTGTAACATTTTCCCTCCTACTCCAACAGGGTCTAACGTAGACGCCGAATTCGGGGGAGCACGCAGTAAATCTGCTCAGCTTCCTCTGCCTCCTGTTCCTTCAACCTTCGTATTTCCCCGATTCATTTCTCTTGCCTCTTTTTTTCTTTGACTGTCACTGTCTGTAAACAAAAGATGATTCTAGAAACTGTGGCTTCATAAGTAAATATCATTGTTTATGTCTGCCGCCGCTGTGTTCTCCTCTAAAGTGCTGTCAGGTTTGGAGGGAATATTTACAAAGTCAGACTAAATCACAGATAACCAACAGGAGATGCCCTGGGCAAAGGGACGGCTGGCGGGGCCTGACGGGGCGGGGACTACTGACGGGGCGGGGACTACTGACGGGGCGGGGCCTGATGGGGCGGGGGACTACTGACGGGGCGGGGACTACTGACGGGGCGGGGCCTGATGGGGCGGGGCCTGATGGGGCGGGGACTACTGACGGGGCGGGGACTGACGGGGCGGGGCTACGCGCACATGCCAACACCAACTTCCCAAGGAAGCTGCCAGAACTACTGAAAGAAAAGGGAGATTTAACCAGAAAGCAGAACTCCAGGGTGAAATGTTTTTAAAATTAAAGCACTCAAGTTGTGATATTTAACATATGTGACCTTAACTTTAAAAGCCTCAAATAAAACCATGGCTGTGCTCATCGGTATTTGTTATCTGTGAGGGGATGGGGTCCAGGAGGTCAACCAGAGTTGTCCTTTGCTCGATGACTTGGGTTAACTTTCCTGACGAGACCTCTTCCTTGGCAAGGTACGTCACCTCGCTTCCAACATGATCACGGGTCACAAAAGGAGTGGTGTGGGATCAGGATCCTCAGAAGGCACCTTAGAGCACAGAGTAGGGTGGATGTAGGGATGAGTAAGCCAGGGTCACAGATTTCAGAGGGCAATTTCCTGATTTTTGATTTACAACTGGGAACAGCTGAAGGGCTACGAGAGAACCAGGTAATGAGGCCTCTCCAAAGGTTTATGAAGGTCTCAGAACATTTGGAACTTAAGCATAAATGCTCTTGAAGAGTTACATGACAATAGTGTGCCATTTGCTACTGATTTCTATCAAAGCAGAGGGGATCTGTCTTCCCTGATTGGCTTTCAGGACACAGAGCTCCTGAAATATTAGCTTATGCTTTTGAGTTCCCCATTTTCCCCACCCTTCTGCTGCTATGAAGTTAACTCTGGTCTTTTAGCCAAAATTAAAATGCATAGGGAAATGCAAAATGCACAGGGGAGGGTTTGAGTGTGGGGTGGGGGGTGGTCTCACTCTGTTGCCCAGGCTAGAATGTAGTAGTGCAATCATGGCTCACTGCAGCCTCAAACTCCTGGGCTCAAGGGATCCTCCTACCCCAGCCTTCTGAGTAGCTGGGACTGCCAGTATACACCACCATGCCTGGCTAAGTTTTTTTTATATTTTAGAGACCAGATTTCACTATGTTGCCCAAGCTGGTCTCAAATTCCTGGCCTCAAGCGATCCTCCCACCTTGGCCTCCACAGTTGCTGGGATTATAGGCACAAGCCACAAAGCCCAGCCAAAGGGGTTACTTGTAGAAAGCCTGAGATGAATCTTGACACAGGTAAATTATTTCCTAATAGCACATTTCTGTTGTATCCTGGGCTTTCTCAAAGACACACTGGAATTGAAAATGCTCATCTAGGGTGGGACAGATGGGTTTCAATGCCCAGAAAGGGATAAAAGTGGAAGAAAATGCCAGCAGGTATCATATGGGCACCACTCCCAAAACACAGACACTCAACATTGTCTTCAGGAAGAAGGAAAATAAAAGTCTTTGAAACTGATGTGATTTTCAGAAAATAATCAAAGTGGAATGACTTCTGGTGGTAATGAGGAGGCTGCTCCCTCTCTGGACGGAAATCCGCACTCTGACAAACCAGCTTTGACAGAACTGTTTCAACTGCCTCTCATTTACCGTAATTAGGATTCACGATCCCTATCAGAGATGGCACCTTTTAAAGTTTGGCACTGGAAGAGACACCTGATAATGCTTGAGCTTGGGCGTGAATGACAATAAACCTGCAGTAGCCAACACAGCCGTGCCAGTATAACATTTCCGGAAACAAAGCGAGAACATCACCCCATGCTCAGGAAACGACGGCCCGGTAAGCAGTTTTCCCTTAATGCAGTCAGGGCTGCGGGGATGCTGCTGCTTAGCTGAAAAACCCCATGGTAATTGAGTAAACTCTTGAGTGCACATTAGAGATTAATATTTTAAGAGCTGGCATTTTACACAGAGTCAGTCTAAGGATGACATTAAACGTGTCACAAAAGGCAGAGTCTTCTGTAGATTAAAAATGCTTCTGTTCATGCAATAAAGTCATAAGAAATCCAAAGATGTCAGCTGTGGGTCTGGATATTAACGTGGTGACCCAGGCTAGGAAACAGCCACTTCCCAAGGGCTGGAGAAAGAAGCGCCCACATTGATGGCATTTCACTTGCTTGCAACGCTCCCTCTCAAGTGAGGTTAAGATGAGAAAAGAAGTTTTATGGGTCGGAGAGTACTGAGCTTGACTTTACCTTACCCCTGAGAAAGACAGGCAGAGAAGATGAGAGTAACTAGTCACTCCCCAGTACAGGCGGCTAATGTTGCTGCAGAGAGAAGCCAGGTCCTGAGTGTGGGGATACAGAGAAGCAGCTGGGTCCAAATGAAAGATGTGCTGTTCCAAGCTCTTCCCACCCACACCATGGGCCTGCCTTCCAAGACTATGACAGGAGAAACTGCAGGCAAGGGGCAGCTGCCAAGCAAAGCCATTTCATGGGGCCCAAGAACAAAGAGATGCCCTCCAAGCGCCCGCACGCCTGTGGAGCCTCATTTACCCAGGCTGCATGTGTTGACTTGAATCTAATGGCCAGTTACCAAATCAGCAGATCTGGGTCTCCAACATCATTAGCTTTTCTGACAAAAAACAGAAAGACATGGAGGAGCTGCTGTGCATTTGGTTCATGCCCAAGGACAAGGCGGAGGGCAGGAAATAGCTGATCCAGAACTCACTACGTTTGCCTTAGGGAGCATAGAGCAGGCAGTTTATTTTCAGAGGTCAAGAAGCAGACCGTTTTTCAATTCCACGGCTGAGGCCAGGAGACTGTGAAGCGTCCTTCAAGAGAATTCCCATTTACCTAAATGAGACAGCCAGGAGAGAAGGCTGACTGCTCAGGCTGCAAAGCACCGGGGTTAAGGTGAAGCTGCGGGCTTTAACCCTTACCCCTCTTTTAGTACCAAGAGCCAAGCACCATCCAGAGGGATGCTAGAATGGGCTGGACTGATGGCGGCAACCAAGCTACTCTTCAGAGTTCACCTGCGGGGCCAATATTCCAGCCCATCCGGTTAGCACCACTTTCCTGCTGCGTCGCCTTAAGACTCGACAGTCCTGTCTTAAGTGACCTCTCCTGCAGCTCAGTCACTTCCAATCACACCGTTCTAGCTCCTCAGTGAGGAGCCTGCTGGGAGAATGAAGTCTGTATGTTAGAATGTACGCCAAGGGTGACCCCAAACTCTCGTCAGTGTGAAGGTCTTTTTAGCCTGATGCCTGTCCTTCTGCTCCCTCCACATGCACTCCTGGGTGGTGGGTCTGTGGCTCGCCATCTTCCTCAGCAGCACCAGCCCTGGGCACACAGCTGCCTCTGGCACACGCAGAGTCCTTCTCTCCAGCATCTCCCACACCCTCTGGGAGCCCCTAGTTCCCAGCAGCCACACTGCACAGTGTCACGCCCAACACCACTGTTGAAGGAAGCTTGCATCAGGGTCTCTGCTGAGCCTTTCAGGGCTGCACAGCTCTCTGGAGGACCCTCATCCAAAGCCCCCTGGGAGTAAGACACTTCCCAGGATCATGGTCTGAGCAGGGCATGGGACTTGGCAAAGGACCGAGCCCACTCCCACGGCTCTGGATGAGCTCAAATACTTCCTAGGGGTGTACTTCCAGGGCAGAAGGTGGGCTAGAGATCATTACTCACTTCTCACAGTGCTAAGGTAAAATGTCTCCCTTTCAGGGTGCAAGTTTCTAGGAACAAAGCACATAAACTCTAACAGTGGCCCCAGGTTGCATCTATATAACCTGGTATCACGGAAACTGTACAGTGACTGTCCAGTAGAATCAAACCAAGCCACTCTTGGCTCTCCAGTCATTCTCATGTGTATTTGTGTTTGTGAAAGGAACGTGCCTATAAAAAATATGCTAAGTACCAACTACAGGCTAGGCATAGGGATAATAAAAAGAGGGATGAAGCATCTGTGCTTGCCGGGGGCAGCCTGCTGAGAGGTATGTGCAACACCTAAAGGGACAGTTAAAAAGGCAAATGAAAGCAGAATGAAATCAACGCAGCCTGGAGCGACAGATAACTAGCATGTGCTGGGGGAAGAAGGGGTTGATTCTGAGGGGCGGCTCCCAGGGACAGGTTCACAGGGAAGGCCACCTCTGAGCTGAAGAAGAGAACACATAAAGCAGGAGAGGGCTCTCACGTTGTCTTTACTGGCTAGTTGACATCAACCCTAATGTATCCCTAGTATCACCGACAAGCTCTTGCAAAGTCAATGTCAGAGGACAAAGATTATCACTGCCTTCCTGAATCACGGAAAAAAATCCTAACAGTTGACAAATTTAAAAATGTAATCGTACATGGCTATGGAAAATCCAGAGGTAGACTACAGAAAGACATGTGAGTACATTATAAAGAAAGGGAATGAGCCTTCTCAATGAGTGGAAAACACAATCTCAGATTCTGCTGCCGTATTCTTCTAACGCGCTTCTGACACATGTGTGGGGGTTTTCACCCACGTACCAAACAAGCAATCAGTTCTGCGGGGACGCAAGCTGGGTGTCCTCTAACTCAATTTAATTCTGATATTATCTACCCAGAGATAGGGTCAGGTCGCACAGGCTGGGGACTCGGCCTCACAAGACCGAGACCCACTTCTGATGCTCATCACAAGCCCCAAATGGTTTTACCTGTGCTTCGGACCAACTGAGGCAGGAGCACAGGGCCTGGAGGCCAGGAACGTAAGGCCACTCCACGCTGACTTCCTAGAACTAAATCAAACGGCAACACTTCAGCTATGACAGGAAATATCATCTCCATTTACACAGAGCCTACACTGAGTAAATGACTTTGTAACTTTATTTCAACCTCTTCATTTATATAGGGTGTAAGCCAAGTAACCAATGGAAACTTCTAGAAGGCATTTAAACCCCAGAAAATTCTCTAACAGGGCTCCTGAGACCCTATGCTTGGGTTTGCTCCCACCCACTGGAGGATATTTTCATTTTTAAAAATTCTGCTTTCGTTGCTTCATTCTTTCCTCGCTTTGTTTGTGCAAAGAATTTTGTCCAATTCTTTAAGATGCCAAGAACCTGGACACCCTCCACTGGTAACACACTCAGCCATAAATTGGGGGTTCCATGACTCTCCCTCCTTGGGTTTGATTAACTTGCTACAGCAGCTCACAGGACTCTGGGAAACTCTTACTAACATCTACCTTCAATTGTTATTATAAAGATTATTACAAAAGACACAGATGAAGAGACACATAAAGCGAAATATGGTGGAAAGGGCTCAGAACTTCCACGCCCTCCCTAGGTGTATCACCCTCCAGGAGGCTTCACATGTCCAGCTATCTGGGAGTTCATCGTCGCTCTGTCCTTTTGGACTTCTATGGAGACTTCATTATGTAGGAATGATTGATAAAATCATTGGTGACCAACTTAATCAGCCACTCTCCCATTCCCAGAGGTTGAGAGGTGGGACTGAAAATCTCAACCCTCTCATCAGGCCTTGGTCTTTCTACTGATAAGCCCCATCCTGAAGCTATGAAGGGGCTGACAGCCATCAGACAACTCACGAACCTACTAAAATACACATTACTTTAAAGATTCCAAGGCTTTATGAGTTGTATGTCAGGAAACTGGGAGGAAGATCGAATATATATGTCATAGTTTCACACTTATCTGAGAACCAAGGGCACCCCGATGTAACATCTGGATGTTAGCTGCAACCCAAGAATGAGCCTGGCTCAGCAAGCAGGTCCCTGGGTGTAAGTCAGGCTCTGTCTCCATCTCTATAATCCTGAACAGCTGTGCTTATGCTGGGCCACAGCACCTCCATCTAGGACATAAATTTGTCATTCACACCCAGCTCACCTCATAGGATTGTACATGATGAACAAGTAAGGCAAAAGGGACAGAAAGGATGGAGAAACAATGTAAAACAAATGATCACTACACGGACAGTATGCAGAGTGTATTAGGAACACTGCCGTTGGTAATCAGAGAAGGATTTCCACTGAGTCCAACATTTTGCTAAATAAAGGAGAGAGAGAAAACACTGACCACTGCGAACCAGACACTGTGCTGAACACTTTACAGGTGTTACTCAATTTACGAAACTACTCCGGGCAATTTCTCCCTCAATTTCCAGATGAGGAAAATAAAGCTCAGAGAGATTACGTGCTTCCCTACTTGAGGAACTGGTCAGTTTGATTCATGTTGCATCAAAGAGCAGAAATTTTCATCAACTGGTGAAAATTACAGTGACACATGTTCTCTTTGATCTGAGATATTGAAGACTAAGAAAGCTACACTGCTAAGGGTGGAGGAGAAACTGAGACCTGGGTTTGTCTGATATCAAAATGTGCATTCTTCTTGATGAAATGTCGAGTTCCCTGACCCTCCTCACAGAACGTGCGACAGGGGTGTGCCTCCCCTGTTTGGTAACTGCCACTGCTCAAATCCCTTATTGGAGGGGGAGCATAGAGACAGACAGGGGCAGGAGCTCGAGCGAGCGTCCCTGGGCTCCAGCTCCATGGCAGCATCCAGGGATGGGAGCCTGCAACCCCCAAAGCCCAAATGGGCACGTGTTACGGTGCATTCTTTTAGCCTTGCCATCTGTGAATAGCTTATGTATTAACCAGCTCAGTGGACCCTCTGCCTTTTTGCAAGGGCAGGAGGCCAGTGTGACAGCTTTCTCTATCCTGATCTCTTGTCCAGCATCCCTGAAGAAATGAGTCACACACAGACTTGAAGGATGAATGCAGGGGTTCTACTGAGTGGTGGAGGTGGCTTCTCAATGGGATGGATGGCGAGCTGGAAGGGGAATAAAGTGGGAAAATGGTCTTCCCCTGGAGTTTGGCCATCCAGCAGCCAATCTCCTCTCCGACCATCCACAGCTGGACTTTTCTCAGCATTCAGACACGCCTTCTCTTCTCTGCCATGCTGTTCTGCCATTCATCGGCTCATCTCTGTCTCCCCATCTCCTTTTCTCCTCATCTGCTTATAGAGCCTGGGGTCTGGTGTTTATAAGGGTACAGGATACAGGATGTCATGGGCCAAAAGGCAAACTTTGGGTGCAAAAACAAGAATGCCTGGTCTCATTTAGGGACATGGATATCCAGGCTTGAGGATGGGGCCTTTGCTGGGGAACCACCCTCTTCTATCCAGTATTTCTCTGTCTCCTGTCTATATCAACACTAGACCATGTTGTTTTTCCATGATTACTACAAATATTGAATCTAGATAACCTATATGCTTAACACTAAAAAGACAATGTTTAATATTTTCTACCTTTTTAGTATCTACTGAGCCCCTATGTTAATCATCACGTTCTGGGATTTCCACAGTATTTTGTTTGATGCTTTTTTGGCATCTTTAAGTGTTCAGAGTCATGTTTGTGAACCTAAATCATCATTGTAGCCACAAAGCATGGCAGATCTAGATAGTCAAGTGTCCAACTCACTATGAGGTCATTAAAAAAAAAAATCAGTGCATTTCTACTCAAATCTGGTAGAAACTCCTGATGACAGCACGAAGTCCAGAGGCCAAGAATGACCCCCTATATGTGGCACAGAGGGCACGAGAACTGGAAGGGATCCGAAAGGCCATCTTGCCCAGGGACCCCCGAGCTATACCTACGCCGAGAGCCACCCAGCCTACACCACCACGCTCTTAGCAGCCAGGACATCTTGGCTTGTGAAATAGTGTTTCTACTTTCAGACAACTTAGGTTGAAGAAAACGTGCTTCCTGGTGCTTTTCACTGGTTGATCCCAGCTCCTCTTAAAGAACACAGAGCAAGTACCAGACCACCAACTGGCAGCCTGCAAAATAGCTGATGAGGACTCCTGTCTCTCTCCAAAGGCTTGCTTTTGCCTGCTACAGATCCTCAGCCTCTTTGTCCGTTCTTTTCCACCTGATTCCAAACTCTCTCACTGTCATGGTTGCTGTTTCTGAGATATTTCCTTTTTTGTGTTCCTCTGGGATTATGGAGCCAGAAATAGAAGGAGCATTCATGGAACGACAGGAATAATGAAGAACAGCCTAGGAATGCAAAATTATTTTTCTAACCATAGCATCAACAAGTATTTTCTAAGCATCTACTACACGCTGATACTGTGCTATGCATCAGAGACATACAACAACATGTCCGATTAGACTGCCTCCTAAGAGCTTACATCCAACCTATCACGGAGGATGCCTGTGGTGACATTTGTTTCAGGGAAGATTTAACTCACAGCAGAGCTTGCGTCTGCTACTTTTTTCTGAGAAAGTCAAGGCTATCCCATGAGCACCCTCTCCTTCTTCCTTAACGACACACATCGTTATCACCGTCAGCACATGTCCACTCACTGTCTCTTCTCCCACAGTAAAAGAGATGTCCTCTCCATGACTAAGGCTAACTCTGTGTGTGAGCTGCATCTCCTTCTGCCTCCTGAGGAACCACGTTTCCCCTTCCCACCTCCTGTCCCCAGTATCTCTGTCCAACTTATCTGACTGGCTCTTTCTTTAGCCTAAAGATGCGCTCCAGTCTTTCCCATTTCATAAATGTCTTTCTTTCATGCACAAAGTCTTCCAGCCTCAATCCTAATGGCTTTTCTTCATAACAAGTATTTAAGGTCCTTGAAAGGGTAGTTTACACACAGTCTCTAAGTCCCCTCTCCCATTCCCTCCTTAACCTGTTGCAGTCTGACTTCGGCCCCTCCCTTCCCCATTCCATTCCAACAGCTTTTGTCAAGCTCATCAAAGACCTCCATATCCTCACAGCCAACGGCTGTGTCTGTCTCTCTCTCATTCATCTTCTCTGTTACATTTTGCACGGACGGTGCCTTCCGTTTTCCTCTTTAGATAATGTCTGCTTTATGTCTTACCACTACTGCACTCCTTACCTTTAGAAGTGTTTTTTTTAAATCCAGAACTACCAATGACCTTTTTATGTATGTCCTCTATGACACTTTTCTATAAATACACATAGACACATACTCCTTATAAGAATAGAATGGCATACATTCCACTCCAGGAAAGGGTTCTCTTCACCTGATCACGAGCATCCTTCCACGTGACTTTCCTTGTTCGCATCCTTTGCTTCTGTGGCTCCAATGCAGCTCTGTCTCCCCTTCATCCTTAGAGCCACTGCTTCTCATGCTCCCTCTCTCAGGATTCTCATTCGCTGCCTAGTTCTAAAAGTGTCAGCGACCACTTACGGTTCTGCCCCTTAACTTCCACGTGCTCAAGCTGGGAGCCACATCAGCACATGAACAATACAGCGAGGCTGGGCGGGGTGGCCCATACCTGTAATCCCGGCACTTTGGGAGGCTGAGGTGGGGGGATCACTAGAGGTCAGGGGTTCCAAACCAGAGGGAAAAATGTGGTGAAATCCCATCTCTACTAAAAATACAATTTAAGAAATAGCTGCATGTGGTGGCGTGCCTGTAACCCCATCTACTTGGGAGGCTGAGGAAGGAGAATCGCTTGAACCTGGGAGGCGGAGGCTGCAGTGAGCTGAGGCTGCACTCCAGCCTGGGCGACAGAGGGAGACTCCATCTCAAAACAAACAAAAACACCATAGAGTGGGTTCATCTTTCACATTAACCAGCTAGTCACTCGCTCACTGATGCTGATACATTGATGCTAATATACCGTAGATGCTCAAGAAATATCTACCAAATGAATTGGAAGGAAAGAAAGAGGAGAGAAGAGCTGGAGTGAGGGGTGCCCTGGGGGAGGCCAGTCCAAGTGACCTGGCACGGCGAAGACCAATATGAGGTTACAGAAAAGAATAACAACGGGCTGCGGGGAAAATACTGGAGAAGCATCAAAACCAAACTCTCTTCTTCACATCTCTGCTGAGAGTTGGATCTGTCATGCAGTTGCTGAGAGCACCACTGAACAGACAAGAAGCGGCTTCCAACTCCCTGTTCTCCCGTGATCAGCCTCCAGGAGTCACTGCGCAAGAGTGTCCTTGTGAAGGGGATCTGAAGAGACTCTCCCTGGACTTCACTCCGCCGCAACGTTGAAGAACCTTCCCATCCACTATCCCATCAACTGCCTTCCACTCCCACCCCACTCTGATTTCACCTCTAGGCTCCTTCTGGAAGCCTTCTCAGATTAACATCACCCATCTGCCAAACCCAAATTAGGATCCCCAGCCGCTAACACTATCTTTTCTGCTATTTCTAAATTCTTACAGTTTGGATAATCACGCAGTTGATCAGTTGCTTCATTTTCTTGGCTATGCTGGAACCCCAAGGGGCTGAGACCTCGTATGGTACAGAATCTACGCCCCACGTGCCCAGTGCCCGTCTGTAGTCCCTTCGGTACTTGCCACAGGCAGAACCACTTGACCCAGAAGCAGTAACCCAAGGAGAGCCCAGGAGTGGTTAAGGCACAGATTCACCCTTAGATTCTAATCCCACCTTCACTTACTAGTTGTGAGGCTCTGAGCCAAGTTTATCTGTTCTGAGCCTCAGGCTCCTGGTCTTTAGAGGCAATGAAACCCACCACAGAAATGTCCTAAAGCTCAACCAAGACATCGAACACAAAGAGCTCACAACATGCCTGGCATACAGCAAACACTCAATGGATGTCAGATGTTAGCTGTGACAAAGACACACCTCAGCAGAAAGAAACACCGCAAAGAAGCAAAAGGAAAGAGCAAGGAGGAGCCCTGCTTCTCACTCCCAATCATGAATGTCCTCAGGACACCTGCAGCAAATTCAAAATTCTTTAGCCGCCCCATCCCTTGGCCCTTGCCGATCAGATTAAAAAGAATTTCTGCTACTCTTTTAGAGTGGGAAATTCTTTAATAAGCTGTATAAATGGAAGCCCCCAATGTCAATGATGCAGATTAGAAAAATACATATCATTTCCAATTACCTTCTCTAATTAGCGCTTGTATGATTCGTGCCGCTAATATTGTTTACACTAAATGGTGCTCTCCAAACAGCAGTCAACTCTCTATCTCCTAAGTGTTCAACAGCTACTTAAAACCGAGCTGGCTTACTGAATGATATCTGTGAGTTGTAATCTTGTAATTAAGGCTTCATCAGTGCCCACGACACCAGTGCTCTGGAGTGGTTGATATAACAGGGTGCAGATTTATACCGTATTCGGGTAGTCTCTGTCATATTCATTCATTCTTTAACTTAACATCTACCATGAGCAGCCACTATGGGCCGGAAGAAGTTAGTAAGTGGCTGTCAGGTGTCAGGCACTGTGCTGGACCTGGTGAGGAATATGAAGATACCAGAGACACAGTCCCCACCTTCAGAGAGTGTATACTCTGGTTGACAGCCTAAACAACAGATTTTAAATGCTCCCACCAAAAAAAAATTTTTTTTAATGGTAAGTATGTGAGGCACACATGTTAATTAGCTTGACAATCACTCCACAATGTGTACATATATCAAAACATCACATTGTAACCTGTAAATATATGCAATTACTTTTTGTCAATTAGAAATAAAATAAATGCAGAAAAAAGAGAAAATGACAGCAGTTTAAGGTCATGTGAGTAACATACAGAGTAGCAGTAAACAGGGGTAAGAATGAACACTTACTGAGCACTTTCTAGGCACCAGGCAGATACCTGGGCACTTATCACATTGAAACCTATGATGTGAGATAGAAAACCCCATTTTCCAGATGAGGAAACAGACCTGGACTCGTATCTATCTCTGAAATTGGCATTCTGTCACCATGCCATGCTCACTGTCTTAGCCCAACCTCTTCATTTAGACGTATTTATACATTTAGACTTATTTATACAACATTTATGGAGAATGAGGTGCAGAATGATTAAGCACCCTGCTCATATTTAAACATTATGAATAATTTTCAAAACTTCTCAGTCTCGTAATCCTACAGGCTCTTTATGATGAAACCGAAGGGCCTTCCATCTGTCCAAACACGTGGCCCAAGATCACCTTGAGACCATGACGGGGGTCAAGGGTACAGGCCAGTGAAGAAATTACCTAGTTCCATGGGACTCACCCCGCACCTCAGATAGTCACTGGAATGTGGCAAAGGATTGTGTTTTAAACCTGGAAAGGAGATGACCATTTTCACACCTCCCACTTCTTTCTTTGAGAACAGATGTATCAAAGAACGTCACAGATACCAGTCTCAGGGATCATTCGCTTTCTTCACTCTCCATGGTCAATGCAGCTCAGGGGTTGGCACTTCTTAATCTGAAAGGTCTTTAAAGTCAAAAAGAAAGAGGAAAAAACCGGATCCACCACACTCTGTTTTTGTTTTTGTTTCTTTTTTTTAAAGACACAAGGTCTCGTGCTCTGTCACCCAGGCTGCAGTGCAGCGGAACAATCATAGCTCACTATAGCCTCAAAGTCCTGAGCTTGGGCAATCCATCCTCTTGCCTTAGCATCTGGAATAGCAGGGACTACAGGTGCTCCCATCATACCTGGCTTTTTTTTCTGTTATGGTAGAGATGGGGTCTCACTATGTTGCCCAGGCTGGTCTTGAGCTTCTGGATGGAAGCAATCCTCCTGCCTCAGCCTCCCAAAGTGCTGGGATCACAGGCGTGAGCCACCACAGCCAGCCTCCTCTGTTCATCTTAAATGATGTCATCGCTGTGATTGCTTTATATGGTTCTTTTTAACTTACAGGTAAGTGCCCTGGACAGGGTTAGCCCACAAGAAGCCAGGGGTCTCCTCAGGGAATAACTTCCCATCACAAACAAGTCTCAGAACAATTTGGGGAAAACCAATAAAGTATGAGAGACGGACATTCTCACTGTTTTTAAGTAAAAAAAAAACGCTTTGACCCTGAGGGAGTCACATATATTCTCACCGGGTTCTTTTTCCTGTTTTTGTTCACAATTTGAAGATGAAATAAGCAAAGAAATAAAGGACCAACCTTAGGAACTAAGTATCAATTCAAAGGTCAGGCCTAGTCCTTAGAATGGTACAAGAGAGGATCTGGAGGACTGAACGCCGCAGGACTGAGGGTTTTCACGTGATCCTAGAGTCACTGGGAAAGGAGCGCACAGGAAAACTTCACCGAGTGTCAGAGCTAAGAGGTAGCTGATTCAGGAGGAAGACACAGGATTCCAGGGCTTAAAGGGCCTTCTGCAATCACAGTGGACCAAAGCTTCCTCTCCCCTGACACTACCAGAGAGGGCTGCTCCCAAATTACCTGACTGAGCCAGCTTTCAACCTCATTAGATATGTTTCACTATTCCAGACAGGGCCTCATCATTAGCACTAAGCTGACCCCAAGACAGCCCCACACCTTCCATTGCAATTTCTCTGTGCACTTTCCCAAGGATGCCCCATCATCCCATACATATGACCCCAACCCATGTATGCCTGGCCTCAAGAATAACTGGCAAAATTCTCAATGGCTCAACAGCCTTTTCCTACAGAGCGGTTTTGGAGATTCGAAGAAAAGGGCAGAGACTGTTTACTCATTTGGAAATAAAATGTTTTTCTTCCTCACTTCGTCTGAGGAGCCCCTCAAAACGGATCAGAAAGCAGCAAGGAAAAAGTTGCCAAATCCATTTCCTGCCCCTGGAAAGCATATTTACTCTTCCCCATCCCGTCCCCCTTATGCTCCCTCTACAATCATTAACACTACAAACTGCTCAAGCTAGCACAAACAGATATAAGACCCAAAGGCAAGTCCTGGCAGGTGGCCAGCATCTGCTTTTTGGGACAACTGCATCCTTCCTTTCTAAATAAAGTAGCAAAACACTCCCTCCTTGCTAGGCAAGGCATCTCTGATAAAAGGCAGCAGCCCATCAGGGACTTACAAATAAAGTCCCACCTTCCCAGGACAGAGCACCTGGGAAAAGGGGCAGTTGTGAGTTCCACCTCAGCAGACTTAAACATCCCTGCCCAGCAGCTCTGAAAGGAGCAATGAAGCTCCCAGCACAGCATCTGAGCTCTGATGAGAGACAGGCTGCCTCCTCAAGTGGCTCCCTGAACCCCATAAATCCTAAGAAGCACCTCATACAGGAGAGCTCTGGCTGACATCTGGCAGGTAACCTTCTAAGACAAAGCTACCAGAGGAAGGAATAGGCAGCAATCTTCGCTGTTCTGCAGCCCCCACAGTGATTCCCAGGCAAGTAGGGTCTGGAGTGGACCTCTAGCAGTCCTGCAGCAGAGAGTCCTGACTGTTAGAAGGAAAACTAAGAAACAGAAAGAAATAGCTTCAACATCAACAGAAAGGACGTCCACTCAGAGACCCCATCTGTAAGTCACCAACGTCAAAGACCAAAGGTAGATAAATCCTCAAAGATGGGAAAAACCAGCACAAAACTGCTGAAATCAACAAAAACCAGAATGCCTCTTCTCCTCCAAGGTATCACAACTCCTCACCAGCAAGGGAACAAAACTGGATGGAGAATGAGTTTGACGAATTCACAGAAGCAGACTTCAGAAGGTGGGTAATAACAAACTTCTCCAAGCTAAAGGAGCATGTTCTAACCCAATGCAAGGAAACTAAGAACCTTGAAAAAACATTAGACAAAATGCTAACTAGGGTAACCAGCTAAGAGAAAAACATAAACGACTTGATGGAGCTGAAAGACAAAGCACGAGAACTTTGCGAAGCATACACAAGTTTCAATAGCCAAATCCATCAAGCGGAAGAAAGGGTATCAGAGCTTGAAGATCAACTCAATCAAATAAAATGAGAAGTCAAGATTAGAGAAAAGAGTGAAAAGAAATGAACAAAGCCTCCAAGAAATATGGGATTATGTGAAAAGACCCAATCTACATTAGATCGGTGTACCTGAATGTGACCGGGAGAATGAACGCAAGCTGGAAAACCCTCTTCAGGATATTATCCAGGAGAACTTTCCCGACCTAGCAAGGCAGGCCAACATTCAAATCCAGGAAATACAGAGAACACTACAAAGATATTCCTCAAGAGCAACCATAAGGCACATAATTGTCAGATTCACCAGGGTTGAAATGGAAAAATTGCTAAGGGCAGCCACAGTGAAAGGTCAGGTTACCCACAAAGGGAATCCCACTGGACTCACAGCAGATCTCTTGGCAGAAACCCTACAAGCCAGAACAGAGTGGGGCCAATATTCAACATCCTTAAAGAAAATAATTTTCAACCCAGAATTTCATATCCAGCCAAACTAAGCTTCATAAGTGGAGGAGAAATAAAATCAAATTGTTGAGATTTCATCGCCACCAGACCTGACTTACAAGAGCTCCTGAAGGAAGCACTAAACAAGGAAAGGAACGACCAGTACCAGCCACTGCAAAAATATACCAAATTGTAAAGACCATCAACACTATGAAGAAAGAGCATCAACTAACAGGCAAAACAACCAGCTAATGGCAGGATCAAATTCACACATAACAATATTAGCCTTAAATATAAATGGGCTAAATTTCCCAATCAAAAGACACAGACTAGTAAAATGGATAAAGAGTCAAGACCTATCAGTATGCTGTATCCAGGAGACCCATCTCATGTGCAAAGACACACATAGGCTCAAAATAAAGGGATGGAGAAAGATTTACCAAGCAAATGGAGAGCATAAAAAGGAAAAAAAAAAAAGCAGGAGTTGCAATCCTAGTCTCTGATAAAACAGACTTTAAACCAACAAAGATCAAAAGAGACAAAGAAGGGCATTACATAATGGTAAACGGATCAATGCAACAAGAAGAGCTAACTATCCTAAATATACATGCACCCAATACAGGAGCACCCAGATACATAAAGCAAGTTCTTAATGGCCTACAAAGAGACTTAGGCTCCCACACAATAATGGGAGACTTAAACACTTCACTGTCAATGTTAGACAGATAAATGAGACAGAAAATTAACAAGGATATCTAGGACTTGAACTCAAATCTGGACCAAACAGACCTAATAGATATCTACAGAACTCTCCACCCCAAATCCACAGAATATACATTCTTCTCAGCACCACATCACACTTACTCTAAAATTGACCACATAATTGGAAGTAAATCACTCCTCAGCAAATGCAAAAGAACAGAAATCACCACAAATAGTCTCTCAGACAACAGTGCAATAAAATTAGAACTCAGGATTAAGAAACTCACTCAAAACTGCACAACTACATGGAAACTGAACAACCTGCTCCTGAATGACTACTGGATAAACAATGAAATGAAGGCAGAAATAAAGATGTTCTTTGAAACCAATGAGAACAAAGACACAATGTACCAGAATCTCTGGGACACATTTAAAGCAGTATCTAGAGGGAAATTTATAGCACTAAATGTCCACATGAGAAGTGAGGAAAGATCTAAAATTGACACCCTAATGTCACAATTAAAAGAGCTAGAGGAGCAAGATCAAAAAAATTAAAAAGCTAGCAGAAGACAAGAAATAACTAAGACCAGAGCAGAACTGAAGGAGATAGAGAGACAAAAAACCCTTCAAAAAAATCAATAAATCCAGGAGCTGGTTGAAAACATCAACAAAATAGATAGACCAATAGCCAGACTAACAAAGAAGAGAGAGGAGAATCAAATAGATCCAATAAAAAATGATAAAGGGGATATCACCACCAATCCTAAATAAAAACTACCATGAGAGATTACTACAAATACCTCTATGCACATAATCCAGTAAATCTAGAAGAAATGGATAAATCC
Organism: Aotus nancymaae; assembly: GCF_030222135.1. NCBI lineage: Eukaryota > Metazoa > Chordata > Mammalia > Primates > Aotidae > Aotus > Aotus nancymaae. Next base: position 13,643,111 of record NW_026988453.1, on the reverse strand, counting down.
CGGGATACTTATACCCTCCCAAGACTAAACCAGGAAGAAGCTGAATTCCTGAAGAGATCAATAAAAAGCTCTGAAGTTTAGGCAGCAGTTAAGAGCCTACCAAGCAAAAAAAGTCCAGGACAAGATGGGTTCACAGCCGAATTCTACCAGAGGTACAAAGAGGAGCTGGTTCCCCTCCTTCTGAAATTATTCCAAACAATACAAAAAGAGAGAATCCCCCCTACTCATTTTATAAGACCAACATCATCCTCATACTAAAACCTGGCAGAGACACATCTATAAAAATAAAATTTCAGATCAATGTTCATGATGAACATTGATACAAAAATTCTCAATACAATACTAGCAAACCAAATCCAACAGCCCATCGAAAAGCTTATCTATCACAATCAAGTCGGCTTCATCCCTAGGATGCAAGGCTAGTTTAACATACATAAGTCTGTAAGTGTAATCCATCACATAAACACAACCAAAGACAAAAACCACATGATTATCTCAACAGAGGTGGAGAAGGTCTTTGACAAAATTCAACAGCCCTTTATGCTAAAAACTCTCAACCAACTTGGTATTGATGGAACGTATCTCAAAATAATAAAAGCTATTAATTACAAACCCACAGCCACTATCATACTGAATGAGCAAAAACTGTAAGAATTCCCTTTGAAAACTGGCACAAGACAAAGATGCCCTCTCTTACCACTCCTATTCAACATAGTATTGGAAGTTCTGGACAGAGCAATCAGCAAGAAAAAGAAATAAAGGTATTCAATAAGGAAAAGAGGAAGTCAAATTTTTTCTATTTGCAGGCAACATAATTGTATACTTAGAAGACCCCATCATCTCAGCCCAAAATCTCCTTAAGCTGATAAGCAACTTCAACAAAGTTTCAGGATACAAAATCAATGTGTAAAAATCACAAGCATTCCTATACACAATAACAGAGTCAAATCATGAGTCAACTCCCATTCACAATTGCTACAAAGAGAATAAAATACCTAGGAATGTAACTAACGGGATGTGAAGGGCCTCCTCAAGGAGAACTACAAACCACTGCTCAAGGAAATAAGAGAGGACACAGACAGATGGAAAAACATTCCATGCTCACGGTTAGGAAGAATCAATATCGTGAAAATGGCCATACTACCCAAAGCAATTTATAAATTCAATGCTATCCCCATTAAGCTACCAATGACCTTCTTCACACAACTAGAAAAAAGCCACTGTAAACTTAACATGGAACTAAAAAAGAGCCCACATAGCCAAGACAATCCTAAGCAAAAAAAAAAGAAAGCTGGAGGCATCACACTACCTGACTTCAAACTATACTACAAGGCTACAGTAATCAAAACAGCATGGTACTGGTACCAAAACAGAGGCCTTAGAAGTAATGCCACACATCTACAACCATCTGATCTTTCACAAACCTAACAAAAACAAACAATGGGGAAAGGATTCCTTATTTAATAAATGGTGTTGGGAAAACTGGCTAGCCATATGCAGAAAGCTGAAACTGGACCCCTTCCTTACACCTTATATAAAAATTAACTTCAGATAGATTAAAGATTTAAACCTAAGATCTAACACCATAAAAACCCTAGAAGAAAACCTAGGCAATACCATTCAGGACATAGGCATGGGCAAGGACTTCATGACTAAAACACCAAAAGCAATGGCAACAAAAGCCAAAACAGACAAATAGGATTGAATTAAACTTAAGAGCATCTGCACAGCATAAGAAACTATCATTAGAGTGAACCAGCAACAAATAGAATTGGAAAAAATTTTTGCTATCTACCCATCTGACAAAGGGCTAATATCCAGAATCTACAAAAAACTTAAACAAATTTACAAGAAAAAAGCAACCCCATCAAAAAGTGGGCAAAGGATATGAACAGACACTTTTCAAAAGAAGATATTTATGTAGCCAACAAACATATGAAAAAAAGCTCATCATCACTGGTCATTAGAGAAATGCAAATCAAAACCACATTGAGATACCATCTCATTCCAGTTAGAATGGTGATCATTATAAAATGCTGGAGAGGATGTGGAGAAATGGGAACGCTTTTACACTGTTGGTGGGAGTGTAAATTAGTTCAACCATTGTAGAAGATAGTGTGGCAATTCTTCAAGGATCTACAAATAGAAATACCATTTGACCCAGCAATCCCATACTGGGTATATACCCAAAGGATTATAAATCATTCTATTATAAAGACAAATACACATATATGTTCGCTGTGGCACTGTTTACAATAACAAAGACTTGGAACCAACCCAAATGGAACCAAGCCCATCAATGATAGACTGGATAAAGAAAATGTGGCACATATACACCATGGAATACTATGCAGCCTTAAAAAAGGCTGACTTCATGCCCTTTGCAGGGACACGGATGAATCTGGAAAGCATCATTCTCAGCAAATTGACAAAAGAACAGGAAACCAAACGTAGCATGTTCTCACTCATAAGTAGGTGTTGAACAATGAGAACACACGGACACTGGGAAGGGAACCTGTCACGCCAGGGCCTGTTGGGGGGTGGGGAGGCTGGGGGAGGAATAGCAGTGAGTGGAGGGATTGGGAAGGGATTCCATTAGAATAAATACCTAATGTAGATGGGGTGGAGAAGGGGATGGATGCAGAAAACCACCATGGCATGTGCATACCCATGTAACAATCCTGCACAATCTGCACATGCACCCCAGAACTTGAAGTATAATAATAATTTTAAAAAGCAGCACAGGGCGTCCCTCCTGCCTTAGGCAGGTAGGAGAACTCTGCTGCAGCACTCCTTTGCAAAACAGTTACCTGCCTTCCTTTTAAAGCTCCCATTATCCTGATTCCCTCTGGAACTAGGAGGGACACCCTGAGACCACCAGTCTTGGTGAAGCACGTTTTCTATTCACTCAGCTTTTATCCACCCACCATTTGCTGGGTATCTTTGCTAGGTTCTGTGCTAGGTGCTATGGGAAATTCAAACCTGAGTAACAAAAACTCTCTGCCACCAAGGAACTCACAATACAGCATTACCCTCAAATACGAGTTGAATCATTCTCACTGCTCAAGTGGAGGGAAAAGTCTCTAGGGATCCAGGTCTTCTTAAGTGTAGCCACTTTTCCAGGAAACCACTCAAGGTCAAGCAGGAAGAACGCTTTTCTGACCCTCTAGGAAATGAGCCCAAATGCCCATGTGGACAGTGTCCTCTGGCCGCCAAAGTCACCATCCAAGTGCCTTGCCCACTTCTGCCTTGACAGGAGCTGATACGAGTTGCCTGCGTCACCACCCAAATCTCCACTGCATCTCCCAGAATTTTCACTTGTTGTGGAAGGGACCCGATGGGAAGTAATTGAATCATGTGGGCCGGTCTCTTCCGTGCCGTTCTCAAGATAGCGAATAAGCCTCCTGAGATCCGATGGTTTATCAGGGGTTTCCGCTTTTGCTTCTTCCTCATTTTCTCTTGCTGCTGCCATGTAAGAAGTGTCTTTCACCTCCTGCTGTGATTCTCAGGCCTCCCCAGCCATGTAGAACTCTAAGTCCAATTAAATCTCTTTTTATTTCCAGTCTTGGGCATGTTTTTATCAACAGTGTGAAACAGACTAATACAGTTGCCAATAAGTAACTGGCCTGATCCACTACCCAGGCAGGAAACATTTGTGTAGACGTGCAACTTAGGCTCTGATCGTTACGCTGGAGAAGATTCCAAAATTTCAACTCTCTAAACCAGGGGTTTCAGGAGTTGCAAAGCAGTGGAGGCTTATCTTGGACTCATCTGTCTTCCAAGGATACTTCGAGGCTCATGGGGGCATTTATTATGGGTCTTCCAGTCACAATGAAGACATTCTTTCTCTAGCATGTATCCAGCAGTTTAGCAAGCGTCAGTTAATAACATACACATTTCTTTCCTTAATGCACTTATTCACTGCTCAACGTTGGTCCCAGCCACGTTCTCTCTCCTTCCCAGGGTCTCCTTCTCACCTTTGAGCCTTTGGCACCACTGGGTCCTTCCCACGCTGCTGCAGCTCGCTCACGGGGAAGGGCTGATCCTGAGCCCTGCTGAGTGTGGGTGGCAGCCAGCACAGCACTGTCTGCAGGAAGCCTCACATGTATCTGGGTCCCACCTCCTATTTCTACAGCTACAACCCTACCCTGTCCTTCATTTAATAGAGGAAAATGCTTATCTAGCCCTTAAGGGGGTCAGTGGCTTTGAGCTGTTTTTCCAGCGGTGCTGGATTATGCTTCCTCTCACACCCATTCATGAGCGGCTGGCTACATCAGGGGTGAAACCTGTGGTCCATGCATTGTTATTCTTGGGCAAATCATATGAAGTTGAATTCCATCATCCTGGTCTCATCAGTGCCAGCCTCCAACTCAAAGGGCTAATCAACGTCTGCCAAACCGCAATCGATGAAACGCGTCAAGAGGATGGAGCTATCGGATCAGCTCCCCTCCTGGAGGCCACTCCGGGCCTGAAGGAAGGTCCATGCGTGTATCAGCAGTAGGAAGGATGTTCGGAGGCCCAGAGGCGATGAGAGGAAGGGAGACCGTACACGGGTCAGCAGGGAGGACAGCTCCCAGGGTTCAAGTCAGCAGCAGGGGGCAATAGGAACTAGGCTGGACATGTGTGTGTTTCTATCATATATTCACGCACCTAACAAGTACCTGGGGGCTCACCACAGCTCGGGGACATAGCGATAAACAGAAGAGACATAGCTCTTGCCCTGGGAGGACTGACCTTTGCGCAAGAATGGACTCAAACGATGGAAGGCTCTATTTGTTTCCATCTTTTATTTTTTAAAATTTTGCTTTAGGCGTATACTCTATCCAGCATTTCTCCCCACGTTATCCCTCCCCGCCCTCCGCTGTCCCTCCCCTGCCCCCTCAACTGCCCCCAGTGTGTGATGCTCCTTGAGTCCACGTGTTCTCCTTGTTCAACACCCACCTCTGAGTGAGAACACGTGGGGTGTTTGGTTTTCTGTTCTTGTGTCAGTTTTGTTTGCATCTTTATTTTAAGAACATCAGGGGAAACTCTCCCCAGAGGTCAGGCAACGCAAGACAATACGGGAGGAGGCTGGCAGGGCTGTGGTTTATGCGCTCTCCATGCCCTCTGCTGCTGGAGGCTAGATAAGCGAAGGGCCACAGGCAGGGGAGAAAAACAAGAGTGTGGGCTAAACCCGCCGCACACTGCAGCTCCGGCTCCTCACAAAACACCCTTTCAAATGAAAAAAAATCAGGGAAGAACATGTGAAAGAGAAAAAAAAAAAAGATGGCTACTCTTTCCAAAACAGGCCTCCAAACATCGACATTAATAAGAAAACGTATCGGTAGGAAGGAATCCCATTAATACTAATCAGGCTCCGCGGGCCCACTTCTCCTCGCAGGGCTTAATAACACTTCCCGGCCCTGATCTGACTGGAGTCCAACACATGCATCCTAATGAGGCCGCCAGTAAAGAATTTACCACGAGGCTTCCAGGAGGGTTTGATGGGCACCCATTTCTGTCCCCGGATGTCTGTCAACCAACACATACGAGGCTTCAGCCACTAACTTAATGGTCTGTTGGCAATACCTCCAGCTTGTGATCTCACGGTTACGAGGGACAGTGTGTGAAGGACTGGCTGCTTGGAAACAGCACAAACTCCTCTCTGAAAATGGAAAGCCAGAGAATCTCTTCTCACGATTTCCTATTTTCCCCCAACTATTCCATGTCGTGCCCACTCTCCACAGACTCCCCCGATGGGTGGTCACTCCCTTAAAAGGACGGGGGCCCAATTCCAGGACTTCCAGTCTTGCTCATCTCACAATTCCAGTCTCGTGCATGAATTAAAATTCTTCCTGTCCCCGTCACTGGCAAGATCTGTTGCTTGTTCTCTCAGCCTGGAGAGAGGGGGTTCTAGAGGCAGACACTTCCTCTTCCTGCTGATCTTGGCTTCACTCTGGTGTCACGTGAGGGGTCGCGGTGCCCAGAACTAGGGGAAGCAGAGAGGTCTTCTCAAGTGAGTGCTTACAGCAAAGTAGGTTGTTTCTGCTTCTTCAAATGTTTCTGCACGGCAGGCTTTTGTGGAAAACTTGTACTGGTTTCTTCAAAGTCCCTGGGTATGAACATCCCACTCGAGTTCACCATATTCTTTCCTCCTCTGGCCTCTATCGCAGGAGGCCCAATACACAGCGTCTCGCTTCTAGGACCCCTTTATCTGGTGGGCAGCCTTCTTTGTGGGAGGGGGAGGTAGACAGAAGAGAACACGCCAGCAGGATGGCTCAAGCCCAATCATCTCCCAGGGGACCCACTCAGCAAACACGAACCTTGTGGATTCTAGCCTCGCCAAATGGCCTGAGAGCAGACTGCTAGACGGCACCCTCGCTTTCAGCACCCCCGTCTCTCTCCTGACCCTGTCTCCAAGCCACAGTGGCTTTGGGCGTTTTGTATACCTGGTGGCTCAAAGACTTTCAGAAGCGAAGCAACCAGTAGTCCTGACTTAACGGAAGGGGAAGAGTTTAGGCACCCCCAAATTTTATAAGTTATCTTAGGGTCTCCCTCTCTCAGCCTCAGAGGGAAGACACCCCTTCTCCTTCCCCCAAGGTAAGGGGAATGGAAGAAACGAGTAGCCTTTATTCATAAACCCTAAACCCCCTCCTCTCCTCCAGTCTCTGAACACTGGCAGGTGGGGGTGAGAAGGGACCGGGTGGAAGGCTGGTTCTGATGCAGGACTCTCAATAAGCCCTAGAAGCACCTCTCTGAACTCAGAATGTCTATCATCCCCATGAACCTAGAGGGGTCTCAGCAGAAGAATGTCCTCCCCTCCATCTGGAAGGCTCCTGAAGCTAGGGAAGCTCTGGAGCCTCTCTGACCCCAAATCTTTCAAAATCTCTAAGGGAAGGGTACAAAGTGGGGGGTCAGGCTGACAGCTGAAGAGGAGCAAGTGGCCACGCTCTGAAAATTCAGCTTGGGGTCCAATATCACAGGGCTTCACTGTTCTTGCTGTGGGCCAGGAAGCCAGCCTTGGTCCCTCTTTCTGGGCAGTGGTAGAGCCACCGTATGTGAGACATAGGTTCCATACCCCAACTTCCTCTCCCCTCAAAGGCCCTCGGGCTGACATGGCATCAAATGTCCATCTGTGATAATGCTGATGTCTTAGGACAGAGAGATGCAGTGGAAAAGGCAAAGATGGGGTAGTGTCACCTGAATGCGGGAATAAAGACATTTAACTCTTCTCTATGGGCATTGTACCCAAGGCTGGGGATGTGAGAGGAGGAAGACCTGCTCCCTGCCCTCACAGAGCAGCAAAGAGAGCGACAGACAAGAGCAGAGGTCAGTCACAAAGCAAGAATCATTTTGTGGGGTACAAAGCCAAGGAAGGCTTCTCAAAGGGAATGAGGAGGTCCATTAATGTATAATCACCAGGCAAAGCAAGGGTAGCCCCATTCATTGTCCTGGCAGCTGAGCCCTCTCCAGGATCACTTTTAGTCTAAGAGCTGCCTCACCCAACGACGCGGCCACTCCCTGGAGGAAGCTCACATAAATAACTGGTCAAGAGGGACAGGGTTATAAATATCCAGTTCCCTTGACTCAAGGCAGGACGACTGTGAAGGGTGTCCCAATTTGAGAGCACCATGGGGCCATCTAGGTGATGCCTTTGCTGCAACTGCCCAGTAGCCCACTTTTCCCTGTGCTTCATCTTGCTTGCCTCATTCCCTCAAAGTCGTCCATCCCACGAGCACTTGCCAGTAAACTACCTGGTTTCACAAATGTCCGTCTGTGAGTCCATTTCCCGTATTTCCACCATCTCAGCCAGGCACAAGGCACCGGCCAGAGGTTTTCAAGAAAGGTGTCTCAGAAGGACACAGATCTGACATGTAAATTACCTACATTTTAAACAAGCAAAGCACTGATTCTTTGCCAAAGACGCAAGCTTTCTCCCAAAGGCCCCTGCAAGTTATCCGAGGCTCTGAAGAATCTACCTGGAAAATTCCAATGCCCCGAGGAGCTTTCTCAAAACGTGCTCCTGCCACCTGCTTCCCTGCGTATCATCCTCAGTCTCCGCAAGTCTGTTTATCCACAGGAACAAAACGTTAGCGCTGTCACTGGGAGTACAAGTGGGGAGAAAGCCACCCTCGAGCCAATCGATAATGCCGGGGAAGAAGCGACTGCAGCGCTCTGCGGGTCATAGACTAAGAAGCACAAAGAAAGGAGCTCGGCTGCTGGCGCTGTAGCTGATGGCTAGGAAAGCTCTTGTTCCTATCTGATTCTATCTTAGCCACTTTGCAGAAAAACCATCACTGAGGCACAACTGAGACGGCCTTGAGGGTGAATAAAAATCTTGGGTTCACTTTCCAAAACTTCAGCACCAACACTTTTCAGGAGCTCTGCCTCTCTACACAGCGTGCACGTCCATTTACAAAGCCGAAAGCTGCTCCAAAGTACCTTGGTTGCCAACGCAGGCTGGGAGCTGATAAACCAATTTGTTTTCTCCTCAGTAAATCATTCATTAATGTTGCTATGACATTTAAAGCTTAAAATGGTTTTATGACTTGAGATTAATAAGGAACCATTCCAATAAATTTCATATAACTGAGAAGATTCCTGGCATTTTGATTAAGTAGTTCCTTGTGATGATAAAGTTTTATCTTGAACAATGAAGGGGGAAAGCATTAATCACTTTAAAGTCACTGTTGCCTGGTCTCTGGAGCCAACAGCCCAGCGGCCTCTCCTAGGGGGTTACTCAGAAACACGATTTAAAGAACAAAAATAAACCTACCAATCTTCTAGCAGGGTTAGCGTTTTCAGAATCGTTGCTAAATCTGCTCTGTCTCTAAATGGTGCAGGATCTTCAGAACTGTGATGAGTCCTGCTGGGTCCCCCCGTTCCATTTCCTCATGGATGCGGGTGCCAAGGATCCTGCTGTAGCTCACCGCTGGGACACCCCCTCTTGCCCTGGGCTTTGCAGGAGGCTGCAGTAAGAACCTCTCAAGGCACTTCAGTTCAGTCCCTGGAGTATACATCACATCCTACAAGGAACCCAAGGCTTCAGAGAAGAGCCAGGACGTTAGATTATTCCAGCCACATGGGGTTCTTTTCTTAAAAAACCCACGATCTGTGCTAACTTACTACTGAAACCCAGACTCTAGCTGATGCCAGGATTCTTACATCCCCTGTGTCCATTAGCTCTGTATCAGTCTTTAGGAGAAGTTCTTGCTCCTGCTTAAAAAGTCATCACTTCTGGGACAGTCATGGTCACTCACACCTGTGATCCTAGCACTTTGGGAGGCTGTTAGGTGGATCACTTGAGGTCAGGAGTTCAAGACCAGCCTGGCCAACATGGTGAAACCCCGTCTCTACTCAAAATACAAAAATTATCTACAGGTGGTGGCACACACACACCCAGCTACTCAGGAGGCTAAGGCAGGAGAATCTCTTGAACCCAGGAGGCAGAAGTTGCAGTGAGCTGAGATCATGCCACTGCACTCCAGCCTGGGCAGTAGAGTGAGACTGTCTCAAAAACCAACAAACAAAAGGCATGGCTTCTGTAGGCAAGCCACTGAGGATTCAATGTTGAGTTTTGGTGGGGTTAACAGTATCTCCTTCCCACCTCTCTCCTCCCTAGGCTTCCCTGCAGGAGAGAAGGGGGTCAAAACAACATTAACTGAGTGCCTACTATGTGCTTGTTACTTTGCTCACAGATTTATATCATTTAAGCCGCACAGCAATCCTGAGTAGGTACTATCACCATCTTACAGTTGACAAAACTGAAGTTCAGAGCAGTTTAAATAACTCACCCAAGGACACACACAGAGTAAAAGGCAGAGAGAAGCGCCTCTCTCCACGGTGCTTTCCCTAGTGTACAGACAGATGTCTTCTCTCTCATGTCCCTTTGGAGGCACACATGTTAACTAACCATGGCTCTTACAACCAAGGTATTTACAAAGGAGTTAGAAGTCCAGGCCAGCTGAAGAGTAAGTCAGTGCTGATCTGTGGATTTCAGAAAAGAGAGAACTCTGTGTGGCTGGAATAATCAAACAGCTTTAGGGAAGAGGTGAGACATGAAAGGGTGAGAGGAGTTTAGATCATCAGAGGTGGGAAGAACAAATACTTCTGGAAACAGCACAGAGGCCTGCAGCTGAAAATCAGTATGGTGCTCCGGAGGATGGTGGACAGGGGGTGAGTAGGGACAGTAAACATTCTCTTCCCTGGCCCTGATGCGCCCTTAGTACATGTGTCCCAGGATAGATGACAACTCTGTTTTTTTCAGAAAGGTAGAATGCAAGTGAGTAGCATGATCCAACTGAACAACATAATTTATTGCATTTATGGATATCTTCATCTTCTCAAACTCCTTTTTTTGAGATGGGGCCTTGCTGTGTTGCCCAGGCTGGCCTCAAACTCCCAGGCTCAAACCACCCTCCCACCTCAGCCTTCCAAGTAGCTGGGACTACAGGTGTGCACACAGTACACAGCTTCCTTATTTTTATCCTATCATGACGCCATATGGTAAACAGAGATGCGTTACTCTGCTCACTTTACAAACAGGAAAAAATTAAGTCTAAATTTCCCACAACTCTTCCAAGTAAATGGTGAAGCTAAAACTCACGTCTCCTAACTGCTAGACCCTGCAGGCAGACGGATGTCTTCCAATCAGTTGACCTTTGAGCACTGGCTACAATCTGGATTCTCACCCCTTTGCACACCCTTCTTACAATTTGGGGAACTCACGGAGTCCTGCCAGCTTTCCCTTCATAGAGAATTGTAGACTCTGAATATAAACCTCCCCACAGCCAGGCACAGTGGTTCACATCTCTAATCCCAGCAACTTGGGAGGCCAAGGCGGGTGGATCACCTGAGGTCAAGTGTTCAAGACCAGCCTGGTCAACATGGAGAAACTCCATCTCTGCTAAAAATACAAAAATTAGCCAGGCATGTTGGCACATACCTGTAATCCCAGCTACTTGGGAGGCTGACGCAGGAGAATCGCTTGAACCCGGGAGGCGGAGGTTGCAGTGAGTCGAGATTGTGCATCGCACCACTGCCCTCCAGTCTGAATGACAGGCTAAGGCAGGAGAATCACTTGAACCAGGGAGGAAGAGTTTGCAGTGAGCCAAGATCATGCCATTGCACTGCAGCCAGCTTCTGTATTTTCCCGTCACTTGACTCAGACTCCTAATATGGCACCCAAATACATCACATTCAGGTAAACTATGGGCCACTTTGTATCAGGGACAATGTCTTTCCCGTTTTTATGTCTCCAAGGCCCAGGGTGCTGCCTGGCATGGAGTAGACAGACACTGAGAGAATGTTAGCTGAACTGACCAGCCGAAGCAGGAGCAATTCTGGCTGGTGAGAAACAGCATGGTGTCATCTAAGGGGACACATCTAGACTAAATGTTAAGTAGGAGGAGGAATGAAGAGAACAGCATGAACAAAGGAAACGCCCTTCCTCGTGACCTACAACAAATAGTTGAAGGAACCTAGTAAGTACCAGGTACTGCGCTAAGTGTTGGTGACATAAGCAAAATTATAGATGGTCCCTGCTTTAATCAAGCTTTTCGTCCAACAGGGAAGAAAAGCAGCCAAATCATTTCACAAATAAATGAAAAGCTGTCATGAGGCTCTAAAGAGATAAAAGATACTATTCGGGGAGAAACAACACAATTTTACTTAGAGATTAGAGAAGGGTCTCCCGAAAAGTGGTGACTAAGGCCTGGTGCAGTGGCTTGCGCCTATAATCCCAGCACTTTGGGAGGCCGAGGTAGGTGGATCTCTTGTCCCCAGGAGTTTGAGGCCAGCCTGGACAATGTGGTGTAACCCCATCTTTACAAAACATACAAAAATTAGCTGGGCATGGTGGCACATGCCTGTGGTCCCAGCTACTCGGGAGGCTGAGGCAGGAGGATTGCTTAAGCCCAGGAGGTGGAGGTTGCAGTGAGCTAAGATTGTGCTACTGCACTCCAGTCTGGGCAACAGAGACCTTGGTCTCAAAGAAAGAAAAGAAGAAAAGGGACGACTGGACTGAGTTGTGAGGGGAAAGCTTACTAAGCAAGTGACAGAAGGGTAATAGTCTAAGCAGATGGAATAGCTCGTGCAAATGCCCTGTGGCAGGAAGAGAAAATGTGCATTCAACGGACCAAAACAAAGCACATGAGGCCGAATGCATAGCGTGAGAGGTGCTGAATGCGTCATGAAGCTGCAGAGGTAGGAGAGGAAGAGAAGAGGCCTGAGCAAGGACGGTTTATAGTTCAGTTTAAGAATTTTGTCTTCAGTCCTCAAAGCAATGGGAATCACTGGAGTATTTTAAGCAAAAGGTACCTTGATCAGAATTGTTTTGTTTTTAAAGCCATTCTCATTAAAACATGGCGGATGGGTAGGAGGAGAAGACATGGAGATTGACTAGACGGGAAATTACTTCAGTTGTCCAGAACAGAGATAACAGTGAGACAGCGGGAACTTCTGGGAGATAGAGGTGTGTAGAACCAGTAGACCTGGGAATTCAGGGGTGAGAACAAAGAGGTATCAGAGACGACTCCTGCCATCTGTACATGTAATGGAAGAGGCGAAGGCACCATTCACTGAGGTAACTATTGAAAAGATAAGATACTGAAGAAAGATCATGAATTGAGGCTAACAAGTGTTTTGAATGAACTGGGAGCAGAAGCATACCTATAAGAGAATGAAACCCATGTATGAACTAGATTAGGAAAAGCTGGTAGGATCTTCTTTGAATAACACCCTGGGCTGGGCACAGTGGATCACGCCTATAATCCCAGCACTTTGGGAGGCTGGGGCTGGCAGATCACCTGAGGTCAGCAGTTCGAGACTAGCATGGCCAACATGGTAAAACCTCATCTCAACTGAAAATACAAAAATTAGCTGGGCATGAGGGTACACGCCTGTAATCCCAGCTACTCGGAAGGCTGACGTAGGAGAATCACTTGAACCCAGGGCGGGTGGGGTGGAGGTTGCAATGACCCGAGATTGCCCCATTGCACTCCAGCCTAGGCAACAAGAATGAAACTCTGTCTCAAAAAAAAAAAAAAAAGAAAAGAAAAGAAAGAAAAAGAAAAAGAAAAGAAAAGAAAAACATCCTGGAGCCTTATTAAACCCCTCTGACTTTCTCCAGGTAAAGATATTTGATGAGGTCCTTTGACAGGAATCCACATAGTCAAAATCACTAAGGCTGTACATATCACCAGCTACATCCCCTCCCAGTGGCGATCCCTAGAGCTTGAGAGATTCCCACCTCAGGACCAGCAGTGGGTGAACAGAGGGTATGGGCCATTTCCTTCTCCATCTGTTGCAGAAAATAAAGAATCTTTTCTCAGGGTCTAATGTTTGAGATGGCCACCGACCCCAAAACAGACAGATCTTGGATCTTACAGATAGCTCACAGGCCACCTGCAGAGAAGAGAAAAGTCAATAATGTATTCTAGGACTAAGAACTGCTTCAGCTGCCTAGATTACGTGGAAGGTGGTGACAGAGAGCGTAGAAAAACAGGGCTGGAAAGGTGAGCTGGGATGGGATATGAGGCCTTGATGAACGTATCCTATGGGGAGATAGGAGCTACCAAGGTTTCTGAGGATACTGCTAGACTCTCATCCACGTTCTGTTAAAGGGGCCATGGAAAGGATGGACTCAGAGGCAAAAGAATGCAGGCAAAAATACAGAGCACGGTAAGAAGGCCATTGGAAGGGTCCCGTGCAGAAATGAGGAGAGCCCCAATAATGAATTCAAAGATAAAATTATGAAAATTAAAATTCATAAAACATGAGGTCTTTTGAAGGGGCGGGGAGGGTTGAGGCAGGATCTTACTCTATGACCAGGACTGGTGCGCAGTGGCACAAACATAGCTCACTGCAGCCTTGAACTCCTGGCTTCAAGCAATCCTCTTGCCTCAGCCTCCCAGAGTGCTGGGATCACAGGTGCAATCACCATGCTCAGCCAGACAGGAGTTTTTTTAAAAAGTCAAGAGAGATTATCTGAACAATTCCCTTCATTTTTCAGGGAAAAATTAGAGAAAAACATTTCAGAAAAAGCATGCAAAACCATTCCACTGATGAAATTTACCCTTCCTGTACCCTCCCCTAACTTCCATGCCCCTGTTAACCTACATTTATGAAATTAGCTGATTTTTTTTTTAAATATCTGCTTTTTAAAGGCTATTCCATCAGCTTCTGATTACGAACTCACAAAATATATTTTCCCTTTCTCAGCATGACTGAAGTTCCATAAAAGCTTTAAACAACAAAATCAAAAGCTTTGCTTAACTATGTTCATCACAATGATGTAAATGCATTTTCCCCAGGATGTCTGTCTGTGAACGACGGTGCCATGTTAATCTGCCTCTGTGAGCAAACAGCTGAGATCAGCCCCTAAGTCTTTATAAAACAAAATAGCCAACCAAAAAATACATACACATATAAATATATTCGTATATGTATTATATACAACGTGTGTATTTAATATGATTTAGGACAATATTATTTTAATTTTGTTTTTTCAGAGACACGGTCTCACTCTGTCAACCAGACTGGAGTGCAGTGGTGTGATCCTAGTTCACTACAGCCTTGAGATCCTGGGCTCAAGCAATCCTCCCACCTCAGTCTCCTGAGTGGCTGGGACTACAGGTACATACCACCGTGATTGGCTAATATTGTATTTTATCAAGACAGAGTCTCACTATGTTGCCCAGCCAGTGTTAAACTCCTGGCCTCAAGCAATCCTGTCAACTCAGCCTCCTGAGGTGCTGGGATTATAGGGGCACCTCTCAACTCGGCCTCCTGAGGTGCTGGGATTACAGGGGCACCTCTCAACTCAGCCTCCTGAAGTGCTGGGATTACAGGGGCACCTCTCAACTCGGCCTCCTGAGGTGCTGGGATTACAGGGGCACCTCTCAACTCAGCCTCCTGAGGTGCTGGGATTACAGGGGCACCTCTCAACTCAGCCTCCTGAGGTGCTGGGATTACAGGGGCACCTCTCAACTCAGCCTCCTGAGGTGCTGGGATTACAGGGGCACCTCTCAACTCGGCCTCCTGAAGTGCTGGGATTACAGGGGCACCTCTCAACTCGGCCTCCTGAAGTGCTGGGATTACAGGGGCACCTCTCAACTCGGCCTCCTGAGGTGCTGGGATTACAGGGGCACCTCTCAACTCGGCCTCCTGAGGTGCTGGGATTACAGGGGCACCTCTCAACTCAGCCTCCTGAAGTGCTGGGATTACAGGGGCACCTCTCAACTCGGCCTCCTGAAGTGCTGGGATTACAGGGGCACCTCTCAACTCGGCCTCCTGAGGTGCTGGGATTACAGGGGCACCTCTCAACTCAGCCTCCTGAGGTGCTGGGATTACAGGGGCACCTCTCAACTCAACCTCCTGAAGTGCTGGGATTATAGGGGCACCTCTCAACTCAGCCTCCTGAAGTGCTGGGATTACAGGGGCACCTCTCAACTCGGCCTCCTGAGGTGCTGGGATTACAGGGGCACCTCTCAACTCAGCCTCCTGAGGTGCTGGGATTACAGGGGCACCTCTCAACTCAGCCTCCTGAGGTGCTGGGATTACAGGGGCACCTCTCAACTCAGCCTCCTGAGGTGCTGGGATTACAGGGGCACCTCTCAACTCGGCCTCCTGAAGTGCTGGGATTACAGGGGCACCTCTCAACTCGGCCTCCTGAAGTGCTGGGATTACAGGGGCACCTCTCAACTCGGCCTCCTGAGGTGCTGGGATTACAGGGGCACCTCTCAACTCAGCCTCCTGAAGTGCTGGGATTACAGGGGCACCTCTCAACTCGGCCTCCTGAAGTGCTGGGATTACAGGGGCACCTCTCAACTCGGCCTCCTGAGGTGCTGGGATTACAGGGGCACCTCTCAACTCAGCCTCCTGAGGTGCTGGGATTACAGGGGCACCTCTCAACTCAACCTCCTGAAGTGCTGGGATTATAGGGGCACCTCTCAACTCAGCCTCCTGAGGTGCTGGGATTACAGGGGCACCTCTCAACTCAGTTTCCTGAAGTGCTGGGATTACAGGGGCACCTGTAATTTTTTTTACTAACACATTCATGAGGCAGTAACTGTCAGAATTTTATTTATTTTTGAAACTAACATTGATAAGCCAGAAACAGGACAAGAAACTAATGCATTTGCTGAGTAAAATTAAAATGTGTTTTGAAATACACCAGAGGGATGACCATGTCCCTGGTAAGCCAAGGGTAATGGTTTAGGTCACAGCAAGAAGTTTGGGCAGTTGGGGGCCAACCTCCCACCCCAACCTGTTTATTCCCTGCCCAGAGGTGGGCGAGGCAGGCAGAGAGAAAACGAGTAATCAAGATTTATAGGGATTCGTAGCTTGTTGCCTGTCAATAGTGACAATTTCCTGTCTGTCTCATCTTGAAACAGTTTGAATTGCACTTTCCTTTGCCATTCAAAAAGCAGGGCTAGAGGTGGAGAAAACAGCCAAACGGACGTCAAGGGAGGGAAAAGAAAAAGCAGGAGGAAGGAAGAGATCGAGCTACCAACTGGCCGTTTACCCCCCGTTCAGACACTTGGCACAAGGGGCATCCCCTGGAGTGCCGATGCTGATGAACTCCCTGGCCAGTGCAAAACATTCTCTTCTCCAAGGCAGGGCCACACTTACATTGTTGGCCCGGGGCACTGAGCAGACAGCAAATCCTTCCTGGGCCCTCAGCTGCGTCATTCAGACCAGGAGACCGGGGAGATGCTGACATCCCACCTAAACCTCTCAAGTTCCCTGTGGATGTGGACTTTTTCTTTTTTTTTTTTTTTTTTTTGAGATGGAGTTTTACTCTGACACACAGGCTGGAGTGCAGTGGCCCAATCTCAGCTCACTGCAACCACTGCCTCCCAAGTTCAAGCGATTCTTCTGCCTCAGCCTCACAAGGAGCTGGGATTACAGGCATGTGCCACCATACCCACCTAATTTTTGTATTTTTAGTAGAGACGGGGTTTCACCATGATGGCCAGGCTAGTCTCAAACTCCTGACCTTAGGTCATCTGCCGCCTCAGCCTCCCAAAGTGGCGTGAGCCACCACACCCAGCTGGTATTCTTTTCTAGAAGAGTCAAATTTTATGTCTGCCTGTGAGATTTTGTCAAGCCTTTACCCTCAAAGAATTTGTTTCCCCTAATTTAAAAAATGGCAAAATATACACTCTATTGGATTCACAGGAAGATCTGTGGAGACAATGCTGGCCAACAGGCTAAACACGGCGCCCCATAAACAGGAGGTTCTTTTATATCACAGTATTTATATCAGTATTGTCTTTTTTTAATATAAAGCTTATCTTTTCTCATTTGAAAAGCAATACTTAAGCTGGGTGTGGTGGTGCACACCTGTAGTTCCAGCTACTTGGGAAGCTAAGTAGGAGAGGATCACTTGACCCAGGAGTTCCAAGCTGTAGTGTGGTATTATTGCACCGGTGAATAGCCACCTCACCCCAACCAGAACAATGTAGCAAGACCTCACCTCTTAAAACAAAAAAAATCAACACTTACTGAAGGAAACATACACATAGTATACATACAGTATACATACTATGAGGGTGAGTCAGAGAGACAGAGACAGCCAGCGTGCGTGTGTGCATGTGTGTAAAGGGGAAAAAATCACCTGTTTTCTACCAACAAGAAAACCACATCAATATTTTGGTACTTTTCCTCCAGTTTCCTCCCAGCCAACATTGTATGAATGTTCTTATTTGCTACATTGTTGTAGTTCTATTAAATCGCAATTTTTATTCTGATGGTAAAGGTTACCTGGGAGAAAGTCTGTTGTGGAACACCTTTCATGTCAGATTACAGGATTATTGCGTAAATTGAGAACAATCCCTAACAAGTCTTTACTTTTTAGTTTCAGCCAAATGCTATTGTGAAAAGAAAAAATACCAAACCCTTGGCCACCTTCTATGTCATTAGAGTGACCAAGTCATCAGGGTGGCTACTGGGTGACCAGTCTCCTCAGGACTTTAGGGAGAAATTAGGTATTAAGCCTACTGGGAGTCCCATAGAGCAATCCGGCCTACTGAGAGTCCCATAGAGCAATCCGGCCTACTGAGAGTCCCATAGAGCAATCCGGCCTACTGGGAGTCCCATAGAGCAATCCGGCCTACTGAGAGTCCCATAGAGCAATCCGGCCTACTGGGAGTCCCATAGAGCAATCCAGCCTACTGAGATTCCCATAGAGCAATCCGGCCTACTGAGAGTCCCATAGAGCAATCCGGCCTACTGAGAGTCCCATAGAGCAATCCGGCCTACTGGGAGTCCCATAGAGCAATCCGGCCTACTGAGAGTCCCATAGAGCAATCCGGCCTACTGGGAGTCCCATAGAGCAATCCGGCCTACTGAGAGTCCCATAGAGCAATCCGGCCTGCTGAGAGTCCCATAGAGCAATCCGGCCTACTGAGAGTCCCATAGAGCAATCCGGCCTGCTGAGAGTCCCATAGAGCAATCCGGCCTACTGGGAGTCCCATAGAGCAATCCGGCCTACTGAGAGTCCCATAGAGCAATCCGGCCTACTGAGATTCCCATAGAGCAATCCGGCCTGCTGAGAGTCCCATAGAGCAATCCGGCCTGCTGAGAGTCCCATAGAGCAATCCGGCCTACTGAGAGTCCCATAGAGCAATCCGGCCTGCTGAGAGTCCCATAGAGCAATCCGGCCTACTGGGAGTCCCATAGAGCAATCCGGCCTACTGAGAGTCCCATAGAGCAATCCGGCCTACTGAGATTCCCATAGAGCAATCCGGCCTGCTGAGAGTCCCATAGAGCAATCCGGCCTACTGAGAGTCCCATAGAGCAATCCGGCCTACTGAGAGTCCCATAGAGCAATCCGGCCTACTGGGAGTCCCATAGAGCAATCCAGCCTACTGAGAGTCCCATAGAGCAATCCGGCCTGCTGAGAGTCCCATAGAGCAATCCGGCCTACTGAGAGTCCCATAGAGCAATCCGGCCTACTGAGAGTCCCATAGAGCAATCCGGCCTGCTGAGAGTCCCATAGAGCAATCCGGCCTGCTGAGAGTCCCATAGAGCAATCCGGCCTGCTGAGAGTCCCATAGAGCAATCCGGCCTACTGAGAGTCCCATAGAGCAATCCGGCCTACTGAGAGTCCCATAGAGCAATCCGGCCTGCTGAGAGTCCCATAGAGCAATCCGGCCTGCTGAGAGTCCCATAGAGCAATCCGGCCTACTGAGATTCCCATAGAGCAATCCGGCCTGCTGAGAGTCCCATAGAGCAATCCGGCCTGCTGAGAGTCCCATAGAGCAATCCGGCCTACTGAGATTCCCATAGAGCAATCCGGCCTGCTGAGAGTCCCATAGAGCAATCCGGCCTGCTGGGAGTCCCATAGAGCAATCCGGCCTGCTGAGAGTCCCATAGAGCAATCCGGCCTGCTGAGAGTCCCATAGAGCAATCCGGCCTACTGAGATTCCCATAGAGCAATCCGGCCTGCTGAGAGTCCCATAGAGCAATCCGGCCTACTGAGAGTCCCATAGAGCAATCCGGCCTACTGAGAGTCCCATAGAGCAATCCGGCCTACTGGGAGTCCCATAGAGCAATCCGGCCTACTGAGAGTCCCATAGAGCAATCCGGCCTACTGAGAGTCCCATAGAGCAATCCGGCCTGCTGAGAGTCCCATAGAGCAATCCGGCCTACTGAGAGTCCCATAGAGCAATCCGGCCTACTGGGAGTCCCATAGAGCAATCCGGCCTACTGGGAGTCCCATAGAGCAATCCGGCCTGCTGAGAGTCCCATAGAGCAATCCGGCCTGCTGAGAGTCCCATAGAGCAATCCGGCCTACTGAGAGTCCCATAGAGCAATCCGGCCTACTGAGAGTCCCATAGAGCAATCCGGCCTACTGGGAGTCCCATAGAGCAATCCGGCCTACTGAGAGTCCCATAGAGCAATCCGGCCTACTGAGATTCCCATAGAGCAATCCGGCCTACTGAGATTCCCATAGAGCAATCCGGCCTGCTGAGAGTCCCATAGAGCAATCCAGCCTACTGAGATTCCCATAGAGCAATCCGGCCTACTGGGAGTCCCATAGAGCAATCCGGCCTACTGAGATTCCCATAGAGCAATCCAGCCTACTGAGAGTCCCATAGAGCAATCCGGCCTACTGAGATTCCCATAGAGCAATCCAGCCTACTGGGAGTCCCATAGAGCAATCCGGCCTACTGAGATTCCCATAGAGCAATCCGGCCTACTGAGATTCCCATAGAGCAATCCAGCCTACTGAGAGTCCCATAGAGCAATCCAGCCTACTGAGATTCCCATAGAGCAATCCAGCCTACTGGGAGTCCCATAGAGCAATCCGGCCTACTGAGAGTCCCATAGAGCAATCCGGCCTACTGAGATTGCCATAGAGCAATCCGGCCTACTGAGAGTCCCATAGAGCAATCCGGCCTACTGAGAGTCCCATAGAGCAATCCGGCCTACTGAGAGTCCCATAGAGCAATCCGGCCTACTGAGATTGCCATAGAGCAATCCGGCCTACTGAGAGTCCCATAGAGCAATCCGGCCTACTGAGAGTCCCATAGAGCAATCCGGCCTACTGAGAGTCCCATAGAGCAATCCGGCCTGCTGGGAGTCCCATAGAGCAATCCGGCCTACTGAGAGTCCCATAGAGCAATCCGGCCTACTGAGAGTCCCATAGAGCAATCCGGCCTACTGAGATTGCCATAGAGCAATCCGGCCTACTGAGAGTCCCATAGAGCAATCCGGCCTGCTGGGAGTCCCATAGAGCAATCCGGCCTACTGAGAGTCCCATAGAGCAATCCGGCCTACTGAGAGTCCCATAGAGCAATCCGGCCTACTGAGAGTCCCATAGAGCAATCCGGCCTACTGAGAGTCCCATAGAGCAATCCGGCCTACTGAGAGTCCCATAGAGCAATCCGGCCTGCTGGGAGTCCCATAGAGCAATCCGGCCTACTGAGAGTCCCATAGAGCAATCCGGCCTACTGAGAGTCCCATAGAGCAATCCGGCCTACTGAGATTGCCATAGAGCAATCCGGCCTACTGAGAGTCCCATAGAGCAATCCGGCCTACTGAGAGTCCCATAGAGCAATCCGGCCTGCTGAGAGTCCCATAGAGCAATCCGGCCTACTGAGATTCCCATAGAGCAATCCGGCCTACTGAGATTCCCATAGAGCAATCCGGCCTACTGAGAGTCCCATAGAGCAATCCGGCCTACTGAGATTGCCATAGAGCAATCCGGCCTACTGAGAGTCCCATAGAGCAATCCGGCCTGCTGGGAGTCCCATAGAGCAATCCGGCCTGCTGAGAGTCCCATAGAGCAATCCGGCCTACTGAGAGTCCCATAGAGCAATCCGGCCTACTGAGAGTCCCATAGAGCAATCCGGCCTACTGAGAGTCCCATAGAGCAATCCGGCCTACTGAGATTCCCATAGAGCAATCCGGCCTACTGAGATTCCCATAGAGCAATCCGGCCTACTGAGAGTCCCATAGAGCAATCCGGCCTACTGAGATTGCCATAGAGCAATCCGGCCTACTGAGAGTCCCATAGAGCAATCCGGCCTACTGAGAGTCCCATAGAGCAATCCGGCCTGCTGAGAGTCCCATAGAGCAATCCGGCCTGCTGAGAGTCCCATAGAGCAATCCGGCCTGCTGAGAGTCCCATAGAGCAATCCGGCCTACTGAGAGTCCCATAGAGCAATCCGGCCTGCTGAGAGTCCCATAGAGCAATCCGGCCTACTGAGAGTCCCATAGAGCAATCCGGCCTACTGAGAGTCCCATAGAGCAATCCGGCCTGCTGGGAGTCCCATAGAGCAATCCGGCCTGCTGAGAGTCCCATAGAGCAATCCGGCCTACTGAGAGTCCCATAGAGCAATCCGGCCTACTGAGATTGCCATAGAGCAATCCGGCCTACTGAGAGTCCCATAGAGCAATCCGGCCTGCTGGGAGTCCCATAGAGCAATCCGGCCTACTGAGATTCCCATAGAGCAATCCGGCCTACTGAGAGTCCCATAGAGCAATCCGGCCTACTGAGATTGCCATAGAGCAATCCGGCCTACTGAGAGTCCCATAGAGCAATCCGGCCTACTGAGAGTCCCATAGAGCAATCCGGCCTGCTGAGAGTCCCATAGAGCAATCCGGCCTACTGAGAGTCCCATAGAGCAATCCGGCCTACTGAGAGTCCCATAGAGCAATCCGGCCTGCTGAGAGTCCCATAGAGCAATCCGGCCTACTGAGAGTCCCATAGAGCAATCCGGCCTACTGAGAGTCCCATAGAGCAATCCGGCCTGCTGGGAGTCCCATAGAGCAATCCGGCCTGCTGAGAGTCCCATAGAGCAATCCAATCTCTTGGCACTTGTTCTAATTTTTAGTGTACTTCAAAAGCAACGTTTTCAATTTAAGGTTGCCAGGTGGCATGCTTCATAAGCCCTTGATGATCTGAGAATGCCCTCGTAGGAAAAAATTTTCTTGAGTGGAAGGAACAGATACTCTCTCACGTCCAGGAGGATTTACTGGAAGAACACAGGACAAAATTCAAAAGATGACAGGGCTCCGTGAGCCCAGGAAAGGCATTGAGGCAGCTGCCCTGTCTCTGTGTTTGGCTTCTCCCATCCTCTCTGACCCCACTCAGCATCCCTGCCTCCTCGTAGCTCTGGCCGTCTGCAATGTCAGCTTCCATGTTGTCTGACTGGGGAGCTGCTGACAACATGTGACTCTCTACCTCCAGTCCTCAAGACCAACTGCAACATCTTCTCTATCCCAAAATCCTCGAAGAAGAATCACTTGGCCCACACTTCATCCCTGTTTACCAGATCTTAAATCTCAGGTTACTTCGGAGAGCTGTCCATTCCTACTCCAGCCACTTTAGCGGGAGATGGTGAGACCTCCCAGCTCAAAGGGCCTTCCTACTCCATAGGTCCTTCCAGGCGGAGCCCATTCTGTGAGAAGAGGGCTTGGTCAGGGAGGCGCCCTAAAGCATTTTTAGAGCAGTCGTTCAAGTTGGCTTCAAACAGTTTAACTGGATACAAATTCTCGAATCACAGTCTTCCCCTCTCAGTACTCAGTAGGCCTCGTTTCACTGTTTTTTGGCATGAGGTGCTGCCAGGCAGATGTTCGACACCTTTGTCTCCTCCTAAGTAACCCTTGTCTCTTGTGTGGATCCTTGTGTAGCTTTTTCTTTTGTTCCATAATTTAAAAATTACAGCAGAATGTGCCTTCACATGATTCTAGCAATTCTCCTGCCTCAGCCTCCTGAGTAGCTGAGATTACAGGAGTCCACCACCCTGCCCAGCTAATTTTTGTATTTTTGGTAGAGACGGGGTTTCGCCATGTTGGCCAGGCTGTCTCAAACTCCTGATCTCAGATGATCCACCTGCCTCGGACTCCCAAAGTGCTGGGATTACAGGCGTGAGCCACCATGCCCGTCCCTTTCTGTGGATTTTGCTTGTAATATGGTTAGTCCTTTTAAATCCAGGAAAGTTTCCTTGTTTATGTTGACCTTTTTAATGCCTCTGCCCTCACTGTTCAGGTTTTACAGTTATCTCTAGTACTTAGTATTTTCTTTCAACATTTTCATCTCTTTTTCTACAATGTGGAAGACGATCTCAAGACTGTCTTCCTCACAGGAGTCAGTATTTTCAAGTGACAGTTCTGATCTTCATGTTCTCCAAAGAGAACTTTCATTATGTGATCACATCCTTGTTTTTCCAGAGATTCCTTCTTGTTTCTCTTAACTCCATTCTTCCCCTTATCATCTATTGACGGCTTATTACTCCTATTTCATATATATCATATAACACTAAATAATTTTTAACGTATTTTTCCTGTCTTTTGTATTTATGATAAATCATCTCACAGGCCTGCTCTTCCTCTGAGACTTGGAGTGATGGATCCCTTACATTAGAGTGGAAACTTTCTTCAATGGCTAAATAGTATTTATTTTCTCTACATAAATCCTTAGATGAGGTAAAATGTGTTCACATGTAGCATCTATCAAAAACTGCTAACTATCAGTGAGGAATATATTGCCTTTTGCTGTGATTTTCAATGACGAATACCTTATTTTCATTACATACTACAATAGCAATTACGGGACACAATAAATCTATTCTCATAAAAGTCTGTATGGAGAAAAGCAAAACATAAAAAAAAAAGTGTACAACTGTTTAAAGGAAAAAAAGTCTTGTAATACAAAAGACACTTTCATCGCTATTTCTAATTATAAAGAAGACAAAATCACTTAAAAATTTTTAGAGGATCTAATTACCAAAAACAATAATAAAACCCAGAATCACAAATAATTCTCTGTAAAATTAATAAAGGAGAACTTCAAATGACTGAAGTTTCTTAAAATGGTTCTTCTCTCAATTGAAAAGGTAAAGGCAACAGTTTATTACTATTCACTTTGTTCTGTGTCTCCTTAAACGATACTCAGATCTCCTGAGGCAACACCCTCTAAGAACAGAATGAGGTGCCAGTCCCTCGTCCAATCCAAGTTTCCAACAGGTTTCCTCCGACCTGCTTCTTCCTGGAGGGCACATTTTCCTCCAGCCTTGCTTGAATGATTAACACGACATAGTAGAATGGCCAATGTGTCGGCAGAGCCCTTCCCGTCTCCACTGTCAACGACTGCAGCTGACCTGCGGAAGACGGAACTCAGAAATGAACCCCGATGGCCCAATCCCGCATTCCCCACTTCCCGTCTACTCATGTGATTATTATTGGAGTCTCCACATTGGTGCAGAAAGGGGGTGTTTATGAAGTAAGGAGAGGGACACCACAATTGTGCTGGGACAAACGGCAACAGTGACAGTGTTTGTACAGGGAAGTGCAGCCCACCTTTCTGGTTGGAACAAACGTTTCTGAACTGGCGGGACAGGCAGACAGCAGGAGAAGGGGGAGAGGCTTTAGAGCACACCCTGTGCAGGCCACTGACAGCATTTTCAGACAAGTGAGCTTTCTGTGCCAAATGGAGGGAAATCTCTCAGAGATTCTGACAGCACGCTGAAGTCTAGCCCTTTCTACTTTCCAGTATTTTTGTTCATCTTTTCTCCGTGTGTTTTCTGGACATTACATTACATTACGGTGGGCAGCTGGGTGACGTTGTAGAGGCGATAGACATCATTTTAAACGTGAAGCCCTATGGCCGCCTGCCTTTAACCTTCCTTTACGTACAGTTTAAAACCTCATGTTGCATTTTATCTTTAACAGTGGTTTTCAACCAAGAGCAATTCTCCTCCCTCTCCAAACCCCAGGGGTATTTGGCACTATCTGGTGATATTTTTTATTGTCACTTCTGGGGGTGCTACTGGCATTCAGCAGGTGAGGCTCGAGATGCTGTTAGACAATTAAGTACACGGGACAGCTCCCACAGCAAAGAATTAACCAGCCCAAAACGTCAGCAGCGCCAACATTGCCAACTCCTGCCATGCGGCAAAGGTCCAACTCAAACAGAAGCCCATGTGGGAATTATCTGAGGGGTGTCTTTGCTACTTTCCCCATCACCTGTATCAGCACCCTATTCATTATCTGAATGCCCCTGTTACATTAACTTTCTGCTGATTAGGAGACACGAATCCTCCAGCTCAAATAAGAAAGGACAGTTTCTCCCGTCTTGTTCTTCCACCTCCACCGTAAGCGATACAGCAGAGGAGAGATGCAGTCACTAACAGGCAGAGGCCGAAAAGTTTACAGTCCACAGGCAATAATGTGGTGCTGAGCCCAGCATGCCTGGGCTGGACACACGTGAAAACAGCAGACGGCTGGGTTCCCCAGTAGGAAACTGGCTGCATTGTTTGATCAGACAAAGAAAGTTGAGTGAGTACCGAAAAGATGCTGTGAACCTCATTCTCAAAATACCAGCAGTAGCTATAAGGCCTCAGGGAACAACAGGAGCCAGAGACTCTGGGTTGGCTAGATGAAGGAAGGTAAAGGTCTGTGTGCTGGAACGGGCTAAATTCACACAAATGTCCCAGCACTTTCACATAGGCTATTTATATATTTTTCAGCAGTGGCTTCAGTGATGAGGTGCTTACTAAAGCTGGAAACATTCTCCCCAATTAAAAAGAAAATATTTTCAAAAAGAATTCCACCACATTAAGGCAGCCAAAGCAGTTGGCCATTGGCACTCTGATGGCCAGTGACAGCTAGTAGCTGGACTTGATATGCACATGCCCTCATCTCCCCAGGAGCGGCTGAGAGCCACGGAGCTCGCTGCTAGTTGAGTGATTACCGGAATCTTGAGCATCCACAAGCTGCTCTTCCAGGCTCTGTGATTCAGACCTAAGGGGGCCATGTTATCGGTTACAAGGCTTTTAGCCTATTTGCATGTTTGTGTCGTAGTGTGGCTTGGTACATTGTTTATCTTGTTGATATGTTTATTTGTTGATGTGCTATTCACAGGGATTCTCCCCAACCCCCAAATTTTCAATCAAAACCTTTACTATGTTTTCTATGCAGATACAGCATAAAGAGGGATACACACACACCGCCAACAGTGTTGCTCAAAGTAGCTTCTTCTGTTATAAAAGGCCAAGCCACATCTGACATCTGATGTGTCACCAGAGCTATTCGCACACGTAGCAGACTGGCCTACCCTCTCCCACTGATCTCTCTCCCTGCCAACCAAAGGGATTCTAGCCAACGTCCAGAGAATCATCAGCTACGAAAGACAGATTATTTATGTTCTCTTACACACACACACACACGTTTCCCAGTCCCCTTCCTCCACAGGGCCACCAAGTCCTTCCACATAAATCATCTAACCCAGTCTTCACAAAACGCTGTGACGTAGTCACTGTCTCCTACTTGACAGATGAGGAACTGGAGCCTGATATGGGCACGTTCACACGGCCAGGCGGAAGGAGCGCTGGCAACGGAGGTCCCATAACCCGGAGTTGCATGCACGACAGTGGCCTCCTCAGGGCTAGGGCTTATTGCATTTGCCCCAGAGAGGCCTCTGTGCTCCTCCCTGGTGCTCAACACAGCTAAACAATCCTACAAAAAGCCAGAGGCCGGTCGGGAAGCCTTGTTAAGAAAATGTGGCTGCAAAGCCAACCCTCTATCAAGGAGTGACTTCAGCAGTGCGTCCCACTGGTAGCAGTCCCGTGGAAGGCAGAGAGACCAGCCCAACCCAGAAGTTCCCGATTGACGGCCAGAAAGTTAGACACGGGAGGTTCAATTCTATAGGCGTCTTAGCACTGATGTGATGGGTAAATCTAGAGCCCATGTATCCGGTCTTTTTCTCCGGAAATTCTATCACAGAAGATCCACGATTCACAACTCTAAAATTCAAAACATTTTGAGCTCTGAGATGATGCCACAAGTAGAAAATTCCACACGTGATCTCATGGGACAGGCCACAGTCCAAATGCATCAAAGCTTTGTTTCATGCATGGAATTATTTAAAATATTGTACAAAATTCCCTTCAGGCTATGTACATAAAGTTTACATTAAACATAAATGAATTTCACGTCTAGACTTCAGTACCATCCCCTAGCTGTCTCATTATGTAATGCAAATATTCCAAATTCTGAAAAAAATTAAAATTCAACACTTCTGCTCCCAGGCATTTCAGATTAAGGGCACTCCACCTGTATTTCTTACATGTACAGAATGGAAGGAGGTGGGGACTGTTATATAAAAAAGAGCATTAATGAAATAAGTGCAACAAAACTCTATGAAAAAAATGTATAAATCTTTCCCCCATGTAGCACGAATAACCATCTCCCCACGTCCTCAGGTAGCCGAAGTTAAGTAAACAGGAGTGTCCAAATGCACCAAGGCAGCACTGCAGTGACACAGCATGAAGTTTGAAAAGAAAACTCGACAGGCTCCACGTGAGCCACCGGACGCAGGAAAAGAATGGATGCCCCTCTCCAACCATACGTGCCTGCTCAGCAGTGCCAGGAATAGCACCTAGAAAAACATTTAACCAAAAAAAAGGTACAATTACCCTGGGCCGGGGCAGCTAGCCAGTATGGAAAGACGTCCTTCTACTCTATAGGGTAGCCTGAGATGCCTCATTCCCCCACCAACTGCCAAGTCACCTTCTCTCCCAGTCTCCTCCCTAACAAAATCTCCCACAGTGAGTCTGGGGACCCGTGAGTATTCTGCATCACCAAGCCACCAGGTGCCAGCACAAACTCATTTAACCTGGGCCATTTTTGTTCTTGGAGGCAGGATTGACTTCTCAGAACTTTTAGAAAGTTCAGTAAGATCAAATTATCAAGCCCTTTATTTCCTTATTAGGTAGAAAGTGAAGAAGATCAAAATCATTGGAAATCCCTAAATCTCAGTTTAACCCATAGCTTCTTTGGCAGGACTACAGAACCTGTTTAAAGATTCCCAATTTAAAGCAATGATGACATAGCTTGATTTTTTTTCCCTGTTGCAAATATACCTGTGGGCACACTATATACAAATCGTGGGAAGTGCTGCTGCTCTCCTCCTGCCCCAGCAAGACGCACCAAGGACAGGATGGAGACGCTCTTACAGACAGGAGGCTGCAGGCTGTGAGTCTCAGAGGTGATTACGAACATACCGAAGTCATGAAAAGACCGTCCCCAGACATAAGCCCAAGGACGGCGACTGGGACGCAGCCTTTTCAGGCACACCCATTTCCCTTGGAGCTGACAGTCCCCAAAGATGCTGTCTTCTGAAGCCGCCAGCTGCATCTGTACTTCTACAACAGCAGAGCTGCCAACAAGACTGTCAGCTTCTCTGTGCCATTCACCTCCATCTCACCCAGTTACCACTCCTGGCCATACCCAAATTAGGTGCCAGTGAGCAGTGACAGGGCTGGACGGTGAGGATCAGCGGTGCCCCATCATTCACGACATTTGTACTAAACAAGGTGCCATCTAGATGCCCCAGGGATTTCACACGGAAAACAATCAGAGGCTTCCGAGAGGCTCACAAATCTAATGAGAGAAAGACTCAACTAGGGCATATTCCAGAAAAACCATGGAAAGATAACAGTGCAGATTTGGCTCAGTAAATAGAAGATGAGCCCAAGTCTCATGTTTCAGTCATAAATATCGTCCTTAAGAGGCTGCCGCTTTCTCCACGTTGCCCACTAGGACTCTTTCTTCCTTCCATTTTCTACAATTATCAAGGACTTGTGCTGTGGCATTTCTCACTGGTGAATTCATTTTAATTCTGTCGTAAGCATTTGTTTTCCTCTCCGAGAAGACCGCAGAAAACTCAGGTAGTCTCTAGCCTTTCTGTCCCATCATTGGCCTTAAGGGTTTTCTGCACAGGGCAGGAGCTCTGCACATGTGCTGAAGGAAACACAAAACCCAGTACCTTAAACTCCAGTATGGGATCTGGAGATCATCGTGGTTCTGCTGCTTATAGGAACTTTCCTGCTTTAGTCAGTCACAGAATCCTACGGTTATATAAGGTTAGAGCTACATGAGACCTTTTAAATCCTAAGGTGTTTTTAAACAATGAGTAACGGATGTCCAGAAGTGGGAAGTGATTTTCCCAAGGCCATGAAATAAGTGGAAAAGTCAGGACTAGAATCTTGGGCCTCTCAAGCATTAGATGAAAGTGAAAAATGTTAGAGTCCAGAGATAAAGCAAGAAACCTCCTCTCAGTAGCGCATAAGGAATCTACATCTGCATTTTATTACAATGAAAATTGGCCTGTGGAATCAGATGCACTTGCTCAGCTAAATGCTTTCCAGTTCATTATTTTGCTTAAAAATTGATCAAAATGTTAAAAAATCTATTTCCATTTCCAAAACGGACTTCACTGCAATAGACTCAGTATATTAATAAACACATACAACTGTCACTCTATGAAGAACACACTGTCTGCAAATAACCTTTCAATTAGAAACAGATGCTATGGGCGTTCAGATTCTAAAGTGTTTTCATTTTCAATGGCCTTTTCACAACCGAAACCAGGCTGCTCTTTCTTTCTAGTCCACATACATTTTGAAGGTGGGATCTCCCCCCGGGATCACATGTTGCTTGCAAGTACCCAGGAATCATCGCCCGTTGGTGTAGAATATCCTCTTATAGCTGTCTTGTCAATAAAGATGATCCCACCCTTGCCACTAAGCAAGTCTTTTTACATAGACTTGGTGAGAGGAAAAGAAACAGTGTTAGATGCAGTTATGCTGGTATTTCTCATCAGATTCAAATTCCACAAATATGTACTGAGTGCCTATTAATTGTTAGACCCTGTGAGAGGCACTTTCACGTGGGTTTTCTCTCTACCCTTGAAACAGATGGTACTGTGGACAGATCTACAGATATGAGACAATATCCACCACTTGGGGAACGGTCCTAAGTATTTTACATACATTAGCAAATTTATCATTTCCAATTTACAAAGAAAAAAAAAACGAGGCTCGGTTTAGTTTGCAGTAGGGATTCAAACCCAGTGGTTTAATTCCACAGCTTATGCTTCTAACTGCTAAGCTATTCCACCTCTCTGCAGCCTCTCCTCGGTTCCTCTTCTTCCTCTTCCTCTTAAACAATGTTAGGGACTGTCTGAAGCCCACAGACTTTATTTACAGGCCAGGGGTCCTCCAGCTTTTCAGGTTTATATATCACTTTCAAATACAGACTGTTCTATAACACAAACACGCTTCAATTAGCATAGTTCTTATGTACGGTCATGCATTACGTAATGATTCAGCCAACGACAGACAGCGTATACAATGGTAATCCCGTAAGATTATAACACTGTATTTTTACTGTATCCCTTCTATGTTTAGATACATGAATACTTACCATCACATTACAGCTGCCTGTAGTATTCAGAACAGTAACACGCCGCACAGGTTTGTAGCCTAGGACAACAGGCCCCACCGTAGCCCACGTGTGCAGTAGGCTACGCCGTATAGGTCTTTTTAAGTACACGCTGATGTCTGTACAATGACAAAATGGCCTAATGATGCGTCTCTCAGAATGTACTGTTGTCATTAACTGATGAGTGACTAATTGGTAGACAGGAGCATAATATCCTTATAAAATAGAAATTGTGACTGTTTATATGCATTTTTCCTTAGCCTGTCAATACGTTTAGCACCTGAACATGGAATTCACTAACAGAATTGACTAGATTATTGTACCAGATACCGATTAATCCTGCCTGTTTTTCCTGTTGGCGTAGTTGAGTCAACATGCTCTGTCTTAGAAGCACACAGGGCCCACCCAGTTCTCCTAGGTTATCGTTTAAAAGAACAACCCAGAACCAGGATCCAGAGCCATCTATCTCAGACATCACTCAGGTCTGTGCAAAGTCTGCCAATGCTTCTCCATCTCTCTCTGCCTTCGTCTCCAGAACAAGTTGCTCCGTCAGTAACTCCTTATTGGGTACTCCTCGTTCCTACAGGCTGCAGGGTATGCCCGATTTCCAAGTCTCTGCTGGTACTGCCACACATTTTTCTCATTCAGGAAAGGGTATTTGAATGCAAATGAACCTGCTCTAATGAATACGAAAACACACATCATTGCAAACACTGGTATTAATATTATGATTCATAACAAATTAGTCCTGACAGCCCCGACCATTGTTTATACCCCTTAGTCATGTTGCCTTCACCTTTTAAGGTAAATGCTGATAAGTACTGACTAGAGTATGTGTTTCCTAGGAGTTCAACACAGCATTTCAATGTGCTAAGGTCCTTATTAGGCACGTTACCGGTTTTCTTGGTGCTCCGGACAAAGTTCCCGAGGTTTCGAGTGACCCACTCCGCTCCATGTTTTCCATACTCTATGACTTTTGTGTGCAATTTTATATAACATGAACTTTTCCAAGTCTGTATACCCTGCATCACAGCAGAAACATCTGAATTAGCAGCACAACCGAAGGATTAAACTTTATCCAGTTACCTTAAGACTCACACGGTCCCTCTTCAACACCGAGTCGTCGTGAGAACAGAATGAATTACTGCCTTTACTGTGCTTATTTATATAACTCAGTTTTCAGTTGCAAACAACATGCTCTAACTATGCAGAAAAGGAATTTTATTAAAGGACATGTGCTCACAGAGTACCTGGGTGGGCCAGCACTTCAGGCTGGGAGACAATCACTCCCTGAGGCCGCTCCAGCTCACCCTGCTTCTGGTGACACCGCCAGCAACAGCGTGGCCCGTACTGCAGACGCCTGTGCTGCAGAACCCCGTCTATGCTGCAGGGAAAGCTCATGTCTCTGTGCCATCCCTGCTGGAAACGGTTCTGCGAGAGGCCCTCTCCTTCCCATGATGCTCTTCTGAATCACAGTTACCCCTTTGGTGTCCCCGAGAGGCTGGGCCTGGGACACACTGGCGTACTAGATGCAAGGGGGGCCCAGAGAGTGATTTTTTGACTTGCACTTTAAGGAGGCAGAGTACCTAAGGCTAGATATTCCCGAAAAGCCAGAAGAATGTTCAAAAGGTACTAGACAGCTAGGGTAGGGATTAAATTTTATCCACGTCTCAGCAAATACTGATCTCTCAGAACCACACTGAGGTCCCCAATCCTCATAGCTTAATTCAGTATTCTTTTTGACATACATCAGCTTAACAACATATATCCCCACTTTTTCTTTTTTTGGAGCAGGGGAACAAAGTCTCTCTCTGTGGCCCAGGCTAGAGGGCAGTGGTACCATCTTGGCTCACTGCAACCTCCACCTCCTAGATTCAAGCAATTCTCATGCCTCAACCTCCCAAGTAGCTGGGATTACAGGCATGCACCACCACATCCTGCTAATTTTTATTTTAATAGACACAGGGTTTTGTCATGTTGGCCAGGTTGGTCTCGAACTCCTGAACTCAGAGGACCCATCTGCCTCGCCCTCCCAAAGTGCTAGGATTATAGGCAGGAGCCACCGTGCCCGGCCTGAGCCACTGCACCAAGCCCCCATTTTCTAACACGATTTGATCTTATATGTTGGTCAACATTTGAAACTATCCCCAAGGTTCCAAGGCGGCACTTATCAATGGGGGATATCCCAGGGGGTAACAATCGTATGAGCACGTGGTGAGTTGCTGATGGACTGGGACATAGGTGCATCACAGATTTCTACAGGTGGCAGGTTACGCCCGATTTCCAGGTCCCTGATGGTACCATCACATTTTTCTCATTCAGGAAAGGGTATCTGAATGCAAATGAATCTGCCCTAATTAATACAAAACTACATCACTGCAAACATTGGTATGACTGTTAACAGATTAGTGATAATATTCCTCACAACAGATCCTTCCACGTAAGCATACTAAAAGGCTACACTATGCATTTTTCTACTGAAAGTTTCTCCTTTCAATATGTTAATTACACCATCTAAATGAGAACGTTAGACATGCTAGGATACATTTGCATACATAATTTTTAACTACAGTTACATTTCCCCAGGAAACTCCTTAGTCATTCATTTCTAGTCTATTGCTTAGAACCTAAAAGTGACTTGATCTTTAAAATAGCATTCAAAGGCTTACATGGCCAAGCCCTGGACAATCTACCAGCCTCACTGTGCCCTTCACTCCTGGTGCCTGGAACACAAGGACCTTCTTTCTGTTCTTCCCGTGATGCACCCTGCTCCTTCTACCACAGGGGTTTGATATGCTTTTCCCTCCACCCTCCACCCTCCACCCCAAGAATCCTGGGAGAACCTTCCTAGTGACCAGTCCCTGCCCGGCCCCCGGGGTCAGGTGCATTGTAGGACCTGACCTACAATGTGTCTCTCCCTCTTGGCATTACTGGTTGCTATACTTTTGCAGATACGCTTATAATCACCTGATGAACACCTCTCCACTCCTAAAGCATAAGCTCCAGGAGAGTAGGAACTGTGTGTCTTTTTGCTCACTGCTGTGTTCCGAGTAACAAGTAGGGTTTCTAGCCCATGGTAGATGCTAAAAACCAGCTGATGTGCAAGTGAATGGGTTTATGCATTGGAGTGACTGATTTCACCCATGTGTTTGCTTGACTTAACTCAGAGTTTCAAAGTAACTGACTTTTCCCTGAAAGGTGACAATGTCTCCATTTCAGAGATGGGGAAACTGAAGCAGTGCTATTAAATACGTGCTAATAAAGTCACATGGCTAGTGCATACCAGAGATAGCTTGGCTTACAGCAACTCTACTCACCAGTGCCACCCTGTGGGCACATCATCCTCCGCCAGATGCTCAAATGAAATTGCAGAAAAAAGGAAGCCCACAGTTCTGGCCCCAGGGAGCTTACTTGTGAATTGCCAAACTTTAAGCAAAAGCAGAATCACTCATTTCCTTTATTTATTTATTTTTTTTAAAAAAAGGTGTTGCCACTCAGTCTGCTGAGACCCCAAAGAATAACAAGATAGCCAGGGGAATTACGATGTTGAGAAGAGTGATGGCTAACAGCCACCGTGTCAATGCTGCGCACCCTGCTCAGCGCTGTAAGTGTACCGTGTTATTGAGTCCTCAACCCCCTATGAAGTAGCTATTATCATTAATCTTCATTTTACAGATGAGGAAAGTAAAGCATGGAGCTGGAAAGCTAGTCACACAGTCAAGAGTAATGCAACGAGCACACAAACCCAGGCAGTCTGCCATGGGAGGCTGAGGTGCAAAACTGCAAGAAACCACACAGCACGCTGTCGGGGAGCGCCTGACACTTCCAGGGGAGTCTGTGCTGGGTGCTGAGCCAGCCTGTGCAGGAGGAGGGTGTGATGCCTGCAGTGAAGGAAAGAGGATGAAGGAGCCACTTCATTCTTGGGAGGAGGTGATGAGGGCGGGGCTAAAAGTTCCAATTCTCTTATCACATGGTTGGTTATCCTGGCATCCAGCCTTCATCCTGATGCCACCCAAAAGCCCACCGAGAGTTGCCTCATTAGAACATAAGACTCTCTGATCACCCAGAGAACAGAAAGTTTAACGGGTCTGCTTAAGGGGGTAAAAGCTGTTAGTTAAGTCTAGAAAAGAAAAGGCAGCTGAATTTGTGACCAAGAAGGCGGGAGAATAACTAATGAAAACTGCCTTTTCATTGTTTTTAAATTGTGTTTTGATTCAGTACTCCTGGAGGACACGCTGAAATGAGGAAGGAACGAAAGGTGAGAGTCACAGTGGAAGGAAGGTGAAAGATGAGGGGCCTCAGCTTTGGTGTCCATCATAGGAATGAGGAAAGCAGGGCACGTTCGATTCATGTTTAATACGAGCAACTGACAGAGGTAGGGAGCGAAACGGGTGTGGGACTGAGGAAGGAAGAAATCTCCAGCATAACCCCAAGGTTTCTGCCTTGGTAAGTGTGATCCCTCTCCCTGACACGGGCGGGAGAGTAGGGCCGAGGAAGAAGAGGGTAGATAATGAGTTCTGCTGGGGCAAGCTGGTAAGGTGCCACCTCATAAGCTAATAAGATGGTTATTGATGATTCAACAAGGTAGCTACAAGCAGAACAGAACACCCGGCGTCTCTAAGGGAGGTGGACAGCTGGCACTGTCACCTAGACCAGCACCGTCCAAGAGAACTTTCTGTGATGATGGAAAAGTTCTGTATCTGCACCACCCAATATCAAGTAGCCACATGTGGCCGTCGGGCACTTAAGATGTGACTATTGCAACTGAGGAATTTAATTTGTAATGATTAAGACAGGAAAAAAAAAACAAAGTGTTTTCTTCGCTTACACAGTCAACACAGGGTTTTTATGGCGGCTTCATTTATAGGCATAATTGACTACATCACCGGTCACTGGTGATCAACTCAACCTTCAGGTCCCCTCCCTTTGCTAAAGGTGGGAGGTGGTGATGAGGGTGGGCTAAAGTTCTAACCCTCTCATCACATGGTTGGCTATCCTGGCACACAACCCCCATCCTGATGCTATCCAGAAGCCCACCGAGAGTTGCCTCATTAGAACAAAACATGCTCTGATCACTCGGGAAATTCTAAGGGATTTAAGAACTCTGGGCCGGGCGCGGTGGCTCACGCCTGCAATCCCAGCACTTTGGGAGGCCGAGGCGGGTGGATCACGAGGTCAAGAGATCGAGACCATCCTGGTCAACATGGTGAAACCCCATCTCTACTAAAAACACAAAAAATTAGCTGGGCATGGTGGCGCGTGCCTGTAATCCCAGCTACTCGGGAGGCTGAGGCAGGAGAATTGCCTGAACCCAGGAGGCGGAGGTTGCGGTGAGCCGAGATTGCGCCATTACACTCCAGCCCGGGTAACAAGAGCGAAACTCCGTCTCAAAAAAAAAGAACTCTGTATCAGGAACTGGGGTAAAAGACCAACTAGCAGGGAAAAATATTCTCTTAGTGCCCCTATCTCAGGGTTTCAAGCTCTGTGCTTGAAACTGAGAGGCAGAGACCAAATATATATTTCATATTATATCACAAGATCACTGTAATTTTGTGGAATTTCAATAGTTTAAATAGCCATGAGTGATTAATAGCTACTGTATCGGCTAGCACAGATCTGGACAACAGAAGCCGCTCTCTAATATTAGAAACACCAAGGCTTCTTAGCAGAGGCTGCTGAGACTGGAAGGGACCTTAGAGTTTATCTGGTATAATTTTCTCATCTCACAAATAAGAAAACTAAGGCCCAAACAGAAGCGACACACAAAAGCACTGCAGCCAGAGATGTAAGGCAGTGTAGAGTGCCGGCCTCTGCATCTGATCCAGTGCCCTTTCCATTCACAGGCTGCTTCTGTCACTGATGCAAAAATAGCTCTCGTTTTGTTTAATGCTGGTATGTGGAATCGATACAGCTCGTAGGCAAAGCTAACTAAAGATCATGCACTCCCCCTGTTGGGCTAGGCATCTCCAACGTCCATCGGGTAAGTAACCCACTCTGGTTAGTTTATTAAGGAAGGGTAGGCAGTTTGCACAATCTCTGAGAGGGCCGAGAGCCAGCCTCAGAGGTGATGCAGTCAGGAACTGTTGACAAATTATACCACCACTCCTCCAGTGGGGGCCCAACCGCGTCTGCCACTGGGCTCAGGGAAAGGGGCTCCCCATCCCCAGTGCTGGGTGTAGGACTCCATCCCAGGATCTCTGACCCTGCAAAGTGGGTGTCATCACTACCACGCTCACCAGAATGCATTCCGGGTCCCACCTTTGCCCACCTACCATTCTCTTCAGAATCTAATCTCAGGCACGGGGGATCTGAGACTCTTCCTGCAAGGAAGGAAAAAACGTTTATGGCTTCCACCAATCAGGCAGAAAGATTCCCACGCATTAGGAAGAAAATTCACAAGAAGGCAGCGGCGACACTTAGCAAACAAATGGCCTGTCAAAAAATGGCCCCTCTGCACTGGCCTGAGACCATGGATCTCACAGCCTGCCTTGCTAAGCAGCATCCCTGACTCGGAGCTTTTTACATTTAAAACTACGTCTCTACATTGCAGACATCCCACATAAGTCACCAGAGGCTCTTCTTAATTTTTTTAAAAGATACACTTATTCACAGGAACCTCTGTATTTATAAAGCTACATATGGTGGGAACTAGATTATGCATCTCAATTCTCAAGTGCGGAGAGTTTTTCTTAGCTTTTTTTCTTTTTAAATCTGGATTTTCTAATTAATAAACTCAAATATAGCACAGTCAGGAAGAGGAATAATTCTAAGAAGTTTTTCCTCAAAAGTGGTAACCGCAAGATCAGGGTGAGGAGTGAATCTGAAAAATCTCCCAAAACTAAGTATCAGTGAAAAGTGGAGCATAATCACCGAGGCCTCCGTTGTAAAATTCTGGGATAAGAAAAGGCCTACGAGGCGCTCCGAGTGTTCGCGTCCGCAGGGCGAGGAACGTCGTCTCGGACATTGGCATCTTGGACATTGACGGAACTGTGATGGGGAAAGCCTGGAAGGGGAAGTAGTTTTTGACAAGAAACGGAAAAACACACCAACGCGTTACGTGACAGATGTCACTGGCAGCCCCAGAGAAGAAGCCAGCCCTGTGGATTCAGGGGGTCTCTGTGTCCTAAGGGGGGCTGACATCCAGGGGGAGTGGCATCAACACAGGAGTGCTGAGGGCTAAGAACGGGGCCTTCAGAGACTTCACCAACCAACCGCCAAGCAAGAGAGAAGAACCACTGAAGGGGCTGAAGCCCGGGTTTGCTGAGCGGCCAGAACACAAGAGGGGTACTTGTCACCTGGGAAAACTGCAAACCTCTACCCCAAGTGCACTTCCGAGCCCTGACCCGAACTCCCCTCAGCTGCCCTGCTTCCGGGGAGAGCCTGCTGCCCCGATTCACCCTCGCTGAACTGCCCCCAAGTTAATGATCACACGCATAATTACGTATTTTAGAGCGCATCAGGCAAGCAGAAATTAACGGGTACTTTAGGTCTGTCGTCGCTCAACCACAAAGCAGCTTTCACAGCAGCTGTCTGAGAATCCCCGAGTGGCAGGACAGACCTGGGCCAGCAGCCCCAGTCACGGTGCAGAGCACCCCCAGTCACGGTGCAGAGCACCCCCAGTCACGGTGCAGAGCACCCCCAGTCACGGTGCAGAGCACCCCCAGTCACGGTGCAGAGCACACTCACGGTTGCGGCTCGAAAACCCCAGTTCTCTAGATACCCAGCTAAGTCTGTCCGAGTGACTTCTGGGAATGTAAATCGGATCATGTCACTCCCCTACACAGCCCCTTCGAGGGCTCCTATCACATTCAAAATGGAGCCCAATCTTCATGGCAGCCTGGCTGTTCCCTCCTCCTCCGCCTCATGGAGGACTCCTTGCTCCTCTACGGCCAGCCCCGGGCTCCCTTTCTGTTTCTCGAGCATGCTTCTTTGCTACTCAGGGGCTGGGGGCTTGCACTTCCCTCTGCCTTGAACAGTCCAGCCCCGGCCCTTTCCCCGGCTACCCCTTCCTCCTCACTCATCTCTGGGCTGCCCACTGCCTCAAAGAGGGCCTTCCCGCCCAGTCCTTCAAACACGGCACTCACGGCTGCACCCTCCAGCACATCAAGGCCATGATAGCGCTTGTTTACTCGGGTTCTTTTTATTCTTCTATTTTAAAAACAACTTTGTAGTAGAAACACTTAACATGATATCTAGCCTGTTGCCAGGCTAAGTGCACCACACAGTACTGACAACCACAGGTGCACGCTGTACAGTGACCTCCAGAACTCACGCCTCTCGCCTACCTGAAACTTTACACCCGATGATTAGTGACTCCTCCTTCCTCCACCCCCCGACAACCATCACTGTATTTTTGTTTTTGCTTCTCTGAGTTTTAGATACCTCATAAAAGTGGATTCATGCAGTCCTCATCCTCTGTGAATGGTGTGTTTCACTTAGCTCACGTCCTCCACGCTCACCCGTGGGATGAGTTT
This sequence comes from Aotus nancymaae, assembly GCF_030222135.1. Taxonomy (NCBI): domain Eukaryota; kingdom Metazoa; phylum Chordata; class Mammalia; order Primates; family Aotidae; genus Aotus; species Aotus nancymaae. The sequence goes on along the minus strand of NW_026988453.1, from coordinate 13,603,920 downwards.
ACCCACTGGGATGTGAGCTAAGGGAGGGCAGGGACACTGTCCATCTTGTTACTGCTTTGATCCTGGCACGTAGAATAGTGCTTAGGGCACTGAATTTGGTATAAAAATAAATGGGTTAAATGAAAAGAAACTTAGATGGTTACTAAGTCCTTTTACATTTTTAAAAAATAAACTTTATTTATCTAAACATTTTAGGTGCCCTCTAGACATTAGATGCTGTGGGGTATTATGGGGACAATCCAGATGAGTCAGACCCTGTTCGCTGCCTAGGAGGGGACTGCAACACACACACACACACACACACACACACACACACACACACACGCTCACTTTATTTAAAGCTGAGGTCCCAAAGTCCCCTGAGCATCAAAGTCACTGGGAGTGATTCACAGTTACACCGATTTCTGGGCTCTACCCGAATCTACTCAGCCCAATCCCCAGAAATAGAGCTTGGGGATCTGGAAGATTCCCAGGATCCAGGAGGCTCGAGAGGCAGTGTTACGGAGGTAGAGAGAGGCTGCACAGAGGAGGCAGCGTCTGAGAGAGCAGAATTTGGATGTGCACTAATGGGGGAAGCATGGGCACTTCTGAAATAGGGAACAAGGACACCAGGAGATGGTCAGGCAGGGCCAAAAAGCAGCATTTCATCCCATGTGGCAGTGGCACAAGGGGTGAGGTGAGATGGAAAGGTAGCCTGAAGACCCACTGTGGTGGGCCCAGGACAGGGGGTTGGATAAAATCTGATGGTGAGGAGGGAGGAGCAGCATCAGGACTGGGTTTCTGTGAAACTCATGGGCGGCCATAAGAGCCACGAAAGGTGAGGGGACTGGAGGAGGCTCCAACAACCTGGTCGGGAAGAGAAAGAAGACCTGAGTGATAGCTAACATCTGCATGGACGGTTACGGCCCAAAAATCACTTTTGACACACTTCATCCCACTCAAGCCTGGCAAACAACTTTCTTGAGCCAGAAATTGTGATTTCCAATTTACAGATAAGTAGTTAAGGTCTTAAAAAGATTACGTGAGTTATCTAAAGTCACGGGTAGCGTAAGTCCTGTTACTCTGATTCCAGAGGTAACGTGGGATTGGAGGTGGGGGCAGGGAGAGAAAACCAGCCTTGAGCTTCCATCGTTTTCAGGCACAGAACTGAGTGGTCAGTGTATATTAAAACTCATCACAGCACTGTGAGATAAGAAGCCCAGTTTACAGACACCGGTGAAACAGAGAGGAAGGGGTGGATGTGAGAGATGTTAAGACGACAAAGCCAGTGTGATGTGGAAAAGGACTGGGTGTGGGAGCAGGGATGGAGGGGGCGCCCAGCCCCACGAGAGCCAGTGGATTTGTCTCCAGCACCCCACCTGCATTTCCATTAACTGCCTCTCTGAGCCTGTTTTGCTTACCTGGGTCTCTTCACTCCTATGTTCTTCACCTTTTATTTAAAGCGCTTTAGCACAGGAATAACACACAGACCCTTAGCTTCTTTCTGGTGAAATCAAAGAAAGGTTTAAGAGAAACTGATACTGCAGTTGCTTCAAAGGAGACGAGTTTGCATCAGGCAGGGACAAAAGAGTCTCGGGGACTCTTCCCAGGTATCATTTCTCCCTCCTGGCTGCCACTAGAAGATGATCTGGAATGCCTAATTAGGGCCACAAAGACACACACTTCAGACTCACCTCAGGTGAAAGCAGTGTTTTAATAAGCCCACTTTTTATATCACTATTAAAAACTGTTTCCTTAAACAGAAATCGACCTTCATGTTACATTTACAAAACAGAAAAATTAAAATCCTGTGTAACGAGGCAAGTATTTCTGCCTCTGAAGTTAGCACCTCTGTGTGTTTAAAAAGATATACATAATGGCTTCATCTTACTTTCCTGGTGTACATAGATCATGCATGTGTTTTAGCTGGTTTTAAACTGCTAGACTGAATACAGATGCAATTCTCTTCCCAATACGATCTAGGTCTTACTTCCAGGATCAAATGTGCACCTCTCTCTTTAAATTCTGTTTCCAGTGTAGCTCAGAGCCCAAACAGGTCTAAACGGTCCTAAGGGGACACCACAGAGAGAGTGGCTCATCCCCAGCTCTCTTCCTTCTCAGGGGGAGTGCATCAGCCTGAATTAATCCTTCCTTTGACCACCTCACTTCTTAAAGGTGCAAGGCAGATTTTTTGAACATTTCAGACATCACACAATCCAAGAAATACTTCAAATGATGGTGAGCACAATTCTTCATTAACACCAGGAATGCTACAATTAACTACAGCAAATGTGGGGGTAGACTTGTGGTATCCAAGAGAAAGAAAGCTAAAAATTACCCTGTGATTCATAAAACTCAAAATGCCAATAATTTTCAGCCCAAATAATACTTCTGTTCTGCTGTAGGGCTCGTTTGATCAAAGGGTCAGGTATAGGGTATCAACAAGGGAAAGCCAAAAGCAGGTAATATCAGTTATGACCATTTCAGCATTCAGTAAGCCACCAACTCACGTATTGCCGAAATTTGCTGCCCTTCTGGCCAAAGACACTCCAGACTCCGTGGAATGCCTGAACCAACAGCCTCCAGAAGAACGAAAGACACTGCGGGAAGTGAACGGCTGTCCTGTTCTACTTTCTCTCTCATCAGAACCAAATCATGCTTCAAAAGGGTACAACACAATAAGAGAAGGGGACTTCAACACTCCATTTTCAACAATGGACAGATCATCTAGACAGAAAATGGACAAAGAAACGCTGGACTTAAACTGCACGTTAGACCAAATGGACCTAACAGACATCCGCAGAACATTTCATCCAACAGCTGCAGAATACACGTTCTTCTCAACTGCACACGGAACATTCTCCAGGACAGAGAGAGTCAGGCCACAAAACAAGTGGTAACAAACTTAAGAATATAGAGAATTACACCAAGCATTTGTTAGAACAACAATGGCATAAAACTAGAAATAAACAGGAAAGACTCTGGAAATTTTACAAATACATGGAAATTAAACAACGTGCTCCTAAATCATCAAGGAGTCAATGAAGAAATTTAAAGAGAAATTTCTAGATATTCTCAAGGTGAATGAGAATGGAGACGCATCACACCAAAATCTATGAGGTGGCTCTCAGAAGGAAGTGCACAGCAATAAATGCCTCAATCAAAAAAGATTGCTGACTAACAACCTAACCATCACCATGTACATGAACTAAAAAAAAAAAAATCCAAAATTGGTAGAAGAAAGGAATAAAGCCCAAAACAGAAATAAATGAAATAGAGACGGAACAATTCAAAAGATCAACAGAAAGAATAACTTAGTTAAAAAAAGGAAACTAAATCAACAAACCTTTAGCTAGACGAAGGAAAAAGACGCCAGTAAGATCTGAAAAAAAGATACACAACTGGTATCACAGAAATACAGAAGATCATAAAAGGCTGTTAGGAACAGCTACCTACCAAGCAGTTTGGGAACACAGAAGAGATGGATGAATTCCTGGACATGCACAACCTACAGATTAATTATGAAGAAACAAATTCTGGACACACCAACAGTGAGAAAATTGAATCAGTAATAAAACCCTTCCGTTAAAAAAAAAAAAAAAAAAGGCTGGATGCAGTAGCTCACACCTGTAATCCCAGCACTTTAGGGAAGCCGATGTGGGCGGATCCCTTGAGCTCAGCCTGGGCAACAGGCAAAACCCCATCGCTACAAAAAACAAAAAAATAGCCAGGCATGCGCCTGTAGTTCCAGCTAGTGGGAGACTGAGGTGGCAGGATTGCGTGAGCCCAGGAGGCGGAAGTTGCAGAAAGGCAAGATCGTGCCACTGCACTCCAGCCTGGGTGACAGAACAAGACTGCACTGGAAAAAAAAAAAAAAAATTGAAAAAAGCCCAGGCCCTAATGGCTCAACTGCTGAATTCCATCAAACATTTAAAAGAACCAATGCCAATTCTCCAGAAAATCGAGGAGGAGAGGATACTTCCAAACTCATTTTGTGAGGCCAGAATTATCGATTCTAAAACCAGACAAGAACACACAACAACAACAACACTACAGGCCAACGTCCCTGAGGGGCACACACGCAAAAATTCCCAACAAGATAATAGCAAACCAGATTCAACAGCATATTAAAAAGCTCGTTTAGGCCTGGCACAGTGGCTCACGCCTGTAATCCCGGCACTTTGGGAGGCCGATGTGGTGGATCACTTGAGCTCAGCCTGGGCGACATGGCAAAACCAAATCGCTACCAAAGAAAAAAAAAAAAAAAAAAAAAAAAGCCAGGCACGCACCTGTAGCTCCAGCTACTGAGGGACTGAGGTGGCAGGATTGCTTGAGTTCAGGAGGCGGAAGTTGCAGTGAGCCAAGACTGTACCACTGCACTTGCACTCCAGTCTGGGTGAGAGAATGAGACCCTGTCTCAAAAAGAAAGGAAGAAAATCATGCACTATGATCAAGTGGAATTCATCCCAGGTATGTAAGGAATCAGTACATGTGATACACCACCTTAACAAAAAGAAAGACAAAAATATATAATCATTTCAATATATGCAGAAAAAGCATTTGACAAAAGTCAACATCCTTTCATGATAAAGCCCTCAACAAATTAGCTATAGAAGCTACGTACCTCAACACATTGAAGGCCATACATGACAAAGCCACAGCTAACATTATATTGAACAGGGGAAATCTGGAAGGTTTTCCTCTATGATCAGGAACAAGACAAGGATGCTCACTTTCACCATGCTTATTCAACGTAGTAGTGGAAGTCCTAGCCAGAGCAATTAGATAAGAAAAAGAAATAAAAGGCACCCAAATTAGAAAAGAGGAAGTCAAATTGCCCCTGTTTGCAAATGACATGATCTCACATATAGAAAACCTTAAAGACCACCAAAAAACTGTTAGATGTAGCAAATGAATTCATTATTGTTGCATGACACAAAATCAACATGCAGAAATCAGCAGCATTTCTACATCAAAGAGCAAACTATCTGAAAAAGACATCAAGAAAGCATCTACAATAGCTACAAGATAAATAGATGTAAACTTAGCCAAAAACATAAAAGATCTTTATACCAAAAACTACAAAACAACAGTGAAAGAAACTGAAGATGACACAAATAAATAAAAACATGCCCTGTGTTCACAGATTGAAAAAATTCGTATTGTTAAAATGGCCGTACTACCCAAAGCAATCTACAGATTTAGTGCTATGCCTATCAAAATACTTATGACATCCTTCACAGAAATAGAAAAAAAGAATCCTAAAATCCAAATGGAACCACAAAAGACCCCCAAATAGCCAAAGCAATCCTGAGCAAAAAGAACAAAGCTGGAGGCATCACACTACCTGACTTCAAAATATACTACAAAGCTATGTAACCAAATCAGTGTGGTACTGGCATAAAAACAGACACATATCAGTAGAACAGAACAGAGTGCCCAGAAATAAATCTACACATCTACAGCCAACTGATGCTTGACAAAGAACCACAAGAACACACATTCAGGAGAAGACAATAAACAGTGCTGGGAAAATTGGGTATACACACGCAGAAGAATGGGACTAGACTCATTTCTCATCAAATACAAAAATAAACTCAAAATTGATTGAAGACTTAAATGTGAAATCTAAAGCCATGAAACTACTATAAGGAAATGGGAAACATTTCACAACATTGAACTGAGCAAGGATTTTTTGGCAAGGATATGACCTCAAAAGCATAACCAATAAAAGCAAAAACAGAAAAATGAGATTACATCAAAGTAAAAAGCTTTTTTACAGCAAAGAAAACAATTAGAGTGAAGAGACAATCTACAAAATGGGAGAAAATATTTGCAAACTATACATTTAACAAAGGGTTAATACTCAGAATATATGAAGAATTTAAATAATTCAACAGCCAAAAAAATAAAAACAATTTCAAAATGAGCTGAAGATCTTAATGGACATTTCTCAAAACAAGATAAACAAATGGACAGGCATATGAAAAGATGTTCAACATTACCTATCGTCAGGGAAATGCAAATCAAAACCACAGTGAGATACCACCTCACCCCAGCTGGAATAGCTATTACCAAAAAGATTTAAAAAAAAAAAAAAGCCAAATGTGGTGGCTCACACCTGTAATCCCATCACTTTGGGAGGCCAAGGAGGAGAACTACTTGAGCTCAGGAGTTCAAAAGCAGCCTGGACAACACAGTAAGACCCTGTTTCTACTAAAAAAAAAAAAAAAAAAAACCAATTAGCTGCGCATGGTGGTGCATGCCTGTAGTCCCAGCTACCTGAAGGCTAAGGTAGGCGGATTGCTTGAGCCCAGGAGGTCGAGGCTGCAGCAAGCCATGATCATGCCATTGCACTCCAGCCTGGGTGACAGAGGGAGACCCTGCCTCAAAAGAAAGGAAAAAATGCAAACAGAAGTGTTGGCAAGGATGTGCAGATAAAGGAACCCTTCACGTTGCACACTGTTGGTGGCAATGTAAATTAGTACAGCCACTTTGGAAAACAGTATGGAGTTTCCTCAAAAAATTAAAAACCAAACTACCATATGATCCTGGAATCCCACTACCGGGTATATAGCCAAAGGAAAGACAATCAGTACACTGAAGAAATACCTGCGTCCCGCGTTTACTGCAGCACTGTTGACAACAGCCAAGAGATGACATCATCCCAAGTGTCCAACAACACGTGCGCAGATAAAGAAAATGTGGCGTATACACACTGTGAAAGTTAATTATAGAAACTGGGTTACTCTTGTCATACCCAATGAAATCGGAGTTGAGGGACCGGGAAGAAAAGCACCTGGGACACCTGGGACCTCTTCTAAGAGTCAAATGTTCCACAAGCTCAGGTGCTGAAACAGCTGCTGGAACCCTAAGACCAGTTTGACCCAACAGCTGCTGAAATGACCTGCCCAGACTCTAAGGCTGGTCTTACTTACATCGTCACTCACCAGTCAGGGCTTCCAGTCTCTCAAAAGCTTCTCTAGTGCCAGTGAGCTTTCTTCCAAAACAACACGTAACATTTCTCCTTCTAATGAAATTCCCAACTTTCTGTTTGTTCTCTGGACATCTGGACCTACTGAAGGCCACCTGGTCTATGTGTATGCCCTGAACTGAAACTTCCCACTTCCCAAACAAAATGTTTTTGCGACAGAGTCTCTGTCACCCAGGCTTGAGTGCTGTGCTATGACCTCAGCTCACTGCAACCCCCACCTCTCAAGTTCAAGCTATTTTCATGCCTCAGCCTACCAAGTAGCTGGGATTATAGGTGTGTGCCACCACACCCACCTAATTTTTGTATTTTCAGTACAGATGGGGTTTCAGCGTGTTGGCCAGGCCAGTCTTGAACTCCTGGCCTCAAGTGATCCACTCCCTTAGGTCTCCCAAAGTGCTGGGATTACAGTCACGAGTCACTGTGCCCAGGGCCAAATACAATGTTTTAGAGATTCATCTGTGTATTTTGATTTTGGCAACGCAATGGAATACTATTCAGCCATAAAAAAAGAATGAAATCCTGTCATTAGTGATGACATGGATGGATCTGGAGGACATCATGTTAACTGAAAAGATTGAACACAGAAAGACAAATACCACATGATCTCACTGATACGTGGAATCTTAAAAGGAAAATTCCTAACACAGTTGCAGAGAGTAACACGGGAGTTACCAGAGACTGGGTAGAGTGAGGAAGCTGAGAAGAGGCTGGTCAAGGGGTAGGAAGTGACAATGAGGGGGAGTAAGTTCTGGCGTTCAGTTGCACAGTAGGGCGACAATGGTTAACAGTAAGGTATGGCATATTACAGAACAGTTAGAAGACAGGCTTTGGCTGTTCTCACCACAAATGATAAATGCATGAGATGACATATATGCCAACCACCCTGATTTGATCATTACAAAACATATATACATCAAAACATCAAACTGTACCCCATAAATACAAATATCAGGTGTCAATTTTTTTTTAAAGTCATGATGTTATCCTGCTCCACTGAAAACCACTGCCCTGAGGAGCCCAGACGGGCGCAGCCAGAGGTGGAGGAGGCAACGGAACAAGCATCGTTCAACTTTTTAAAATTACTTTTTAACTGGCAAAACTTCTATGTATTTGCGCACAACATGTTTTGAAATATGTTTATATTGTGAAAAGGATAAATCAAGCTAATTAACACATGCATTTCTTCTTATACTTATCTTTGTGGTGAGAAAGCCTATAACCTCCTCTCAGCAATTTTCAAGAATATATCATTATTAGCTATTGTCAATATTGTACAATAGAGCTCGTCATCCTAATTCTCCCGTCTCACTGACATTTTGTATTCGTTGACATTTTCTGAGTTCCCACTCCCAGACCTTGGTAGCTATCATTGTACTGTTTCTAAGAGTTCAGGTTTTTTAGACTCCACATGTGAGTGAGACCACGTGTACACCTTTGTCTTAAAAGAGACAGTGCTGGCTACCATTCCGGGTAAGAAGAAAAATGCTGGCCAGGTGCAGTAGCTCATGCCTGTAATCCCAGCACTGTGGGAGGCCAAGGTGGGAGGATCGCTTGAGCTCACAAGTTCAAGACCCAGTCTGGGAAACATGGCAAAACCCCACATCCATTCGAAAATAAAAGAAGAAAGATAGAAAAGAAAAACGCCTCCATCAGCAAGAATCAAACCAAAAGTCACTTTTCTGCTTCTTGTCACAGCTAAACTAAGCTAAATTTAAACAAGCCGCCCTGTTATCTGTAATGAAACAGACTTTTACTCCGTAATCTCTTTCACCAGGTTGGTCACCTTTTTCCTTTTTCCTGTGCAGTGTCACATTAAGAACCCCAGCCAGTAGGTAAGCCATGATTGCTGCTTCTGTGACTTCTACAAGAAGCAGGACTGAGCTCACTGAATTTTCCCACAGTCATCACAAAACACTAATACCAAAAATGCCCACATTTCATTAAATGTGACAGCTCCTTCCTGCCCCCATGGCTCAGTGGAACACTCCAAGGCTTAAAAGGAAGCCTGTCCCTCCTTGCAATTGCCTAGTCTGAGATCTAAGATAGGGCTCTCGGCTTTGTGGAAATTTACGTCACTCCAGAGAAGTTGACATGACTTCCATCAGTTTAAAAGATGCAGCTGATTAATTTCAGGCATGCTGCAGCTTTTTTTAATGCCAGACACTAAGCATTCGATACAGCCTGACAAACCAAACTGCATGTTAAGAGCTTGCTGGAGCTAATAAATGTAGTTAATCTTAGCGGGGAAACCTATGGCAATTTCTCCTACATTTCCTCCTTCACAAAGGGAAGTATATTTTCTTCTCTTGGCCGTTACAGTGAGAAGGATTCCTTAAGTATCATCCCTCTCACTCTTCTAACCCTCTAAGGTTTTCTCTAATGATTTATTTACAAGAAAATGCCATTGCTGTCTGAAGTTACTACGGAACCACTCACTCCCCCCAGCAACCAGACTCTACATCTCTCTACCTAAATGAAACTGCTTTTTCTAAGTCTAAAGGACACTTAAGACCTACTGGTGGCTAAATACAAGAGTTCATCCCATTAAAAAGAAAAAATGCCCACTCCACCCGCCCTCTCCACCAGCTGCCCTGTCTTCCTTTTCTCTCCTTCACAGTTCATCTTCTTAAAGGAGCTGTTGCTGCCGTTCCCTCACTGCTCATCCCATCGAGCCCCCGCCCTCTTCAGCCTAGCTTCAGGGTCATCGTCCCAATGAAACAGTTCTCACTAAGGTGTCCAGTCATAAATGGTGCTGGGTCCCATTAGGTGTGACCTTCCTCCTAAGCTGGGAGCAGAAAATGCCTTTTATTTTTTTATTTTTTTCCTTTTGAGACAGAGTCTTACTCTATTGCCCAGGCTGGAGTGCAGTGGCCCCATCTCGGCTCACTGCAGCTTTGGCCTCCTGGGTTCAAGTGATCCTCGTGCCTCAGCCTCCTAAGTAGACAGGATTATGGGCATGTGTCACCATACCCGGCTCACTTTTTATCTTTAGTAGAGGTGAGATTTTTTTCAAATTGCCCGGGGTGGTCTTGAACTCATGGCTTCAAGTGATCTGCCCACCTTGGCCTCGCTAAGTGCTGAGATTACAGGCCTGAGTCACTGTGCCTGGCTGAAAGTACCCACTTTCTAAAGAAAGCTGCAGATAAGGAGCTGAGATCCACCCCATTCTGGGATTACCGAGAAATGGAGAACTGACTCTGCTCCCAGCCGCCGTCTTCACCACCCCTACCCCTTACTCCCAAGCTGGGAAGAGGAAAGAGAAAGAGACTCCTTGGAGTTATTAAGTTGCTTGCTTACTGGGGCGTGCTCCCACGTGATGGGAGAGGAAGAGGCCTACTCCCAGAGGCAAGGGATGCCTGCAAAACCAACCTCTCATTCCCCAGTTGGACAAGAGATAAACCCACTGATGCGCTCTGCCCCCTACCCGAGTGAGGGAAAGGAAATACAGAAGGTGGCAGGGTAGACAGAAGCCTTACTGGCCCAGTTCTGCTCACTTCACAGAACACTGGTTAAGGTGACCAGGTGACGCATCTTCCAGCACCTCCCCCAAAAGGGTCTCCTGCCAGGGCAAGGAGATCCCAGCTCCGGTCACATTAGAGCCACTTGACCACTCCCTCTCCTTCCTCCAGACTCAACGTAGGAGGAATGGTTGGAGTCCAGAAGAAGGAAAGACAGGAGGGATGCCTGAGGCAGATCACCATTTACTCTGACTACAAGCCTGGCAAGGGAAGCTTCATATCAAATGACTGTTTCTGCAGGTGACAGCATTCCCAGACATATTCACCTAAGTGGCACACGGTAGGCTTAATAGTTATTTGCTCAGTAAGTGACTGTTCAGCTTCTTCTCAACCCGCCTCGCCCTCCTTGTCCTTTCTGTCTAATCTCATTCATTCCCTCCTAGCACTAATGTTTTTTGAAGGTTGATCCTATACTGGTTCCTGAATCTAATCATTGATAGGTGACTAAGACATGATCCCTGACCTCAAGAAATTTACTAGAGAAGATAAGAAGAGTACAAACTTGCATCCACTACAAGGCCGTAAGGAAACAGTACGATGGGAGTTGTACAAAGCACCAAAGACGTTAAATAAAAAACTCAAACTACTCCCTGAAGTATGAATATATCCAGATAGATTCTTCTGATCAGTTCAGCTATGGAATGGTCATGCCTTCTTTTCCCGTGACTGCCAGTCCTTTGTCCTTCCTGCTAAAATGTATTTACCCTTGCTGTGTCGAGAACAGCAGTTCACACACCAGTATCTGTGCCTGGATCCTGGAGAAAGCCAGGATCATCCATACTCGTTGAGTCTGGGGGAGGCCAAGGAGGTTTCACTGTGTAGCCTTGGACGAGGCCTTGGAAAAGAGGACAAGGTATGCACGGCCTCACTCAGAACACCACACATCCAGTGCGCAAGACGTGTGCTTTTGGGGAGATGAAGGTGATGTCAATGATGTACACTTCCTCTCAAAGAGAGGAATAGGGAGACGGCCATGCATTGCAGAGATCTTAGCAATAGGGAGACGGCCATGCATTGCAGAGATCCTAGCAATAGGGAGACAGCCATGCATTGCAGAGATCCTAGCAATAGGGAGACGGCCATGCATTGCAGAGATCCTAGCAATAGGGAGACGGCCATGCATTGCAGAGATCTTAGCAATAGGGAGACGGCCATGCATTGCAGAGATCTTAGCAATAGGGAGACGGCCATGCATTGCAGAGATCCTAGCAATAGGGAGATGGCCATGCATTGCAGAGATCCTAGCAATAGGGAGATGGCCATGCATTGCAGAAATCTTAGCAATAGGGAGACGGCCATGCATTGCAGAGATCCTAGCAATAGGGAGACGGCCATGCATTGCAGAGATCCTAGCAATAGGGAGATGGCCATGCATTGCAGAGATCCTAGCAATAGGGAGATGGCCATGCATTGCAGAAATCTTAGCAATAGGGAGTCGGCCATGCATTGCAGAAATCCTAGCAATAGGGAGACGGCCATGCATTGCAGAGATCCTAGCAATAGGGAGACGGCCATGCATTGCAGAAATCTTAGCAATAGGGAGACGGCCATGCATTGCAGAAATCTTAGTAATAGGGAGACGGCCATGCATTGCAGAAATCTTAGCAATAGGGAGACGGCCATGCATTGCAGAAAACGGAACCACCGTAACACTCACCCAAAAATCACACTGAGCCTACAGACTATTCGTTATCAGGGTACTAGAATTAACTAGCATTTAGAGACACACACTGTCAGAAGCAAATCGCTCTACACAATTTCTGATTTCCTTGTCTTCTTTAGCTTGCAGTCTTTTAGCAACCATTTCTGCTTCCCTAAATATTTTTGACAAGCATTTTTAATGATCATTATTCACCATTATTAGAGTAATGCATGCTCAATATTAATACATTTAGAAAACACAGCAAAGTTGATAGCAAAAAAAACATGCAGATTCTTAAAACTATGATTAATATGCTGATATATTTTCATTTAACCTTTGTTTAATAGCTACTTGAAATTAATATGTCCCATAATCCAACTCTGGCAAAAATCACCAATAAACTAGGACATGAACTGCCATCTGTAATCTCTTTTGATTATGAACAAGGTTGTATCTTCACAACTATAAAGCGACTGGAAGATTTCACTTAAAAAGATTAAATTCAGTGGAGGGAAAATTGGTTAAAGGGGCTGTTTAATGTCTGAATAGAAGCTGGCACTCCTAATTTTTCAATTGGTGTTTCCAGCAGCCTAGGAGTTGGAATTATGCTTGTCCAAGACCTTGGGTAACTATCACTTTAGAAATAAGCCTCTTTACACATTGATTTCTTTAATTGTTTAATCATGTGTGCTTCTGGGAGACGCAGAAAACCATAGAGTTAGCGATGTTTTCTTGACAAGTATTTACATACGAGTGCCATTATTTATCAAGATATTTAACAAGAATTTATTTTCCATTTCCATCTCTCATAATAGCTATGCTATTCAATGTTATCTGAAGCAAAAATTATTGGCTTACCTGATCAAGAAATTATGCAGGCCAACATCAAAATACCTGTTCAAAGGAGACACAGACAAGCGTATCAGTAAAAGGTATTTATATTAATGGTGGGCTACACAGGACTATAGATCTACAGTTTAGATTCACAGCACGACCAAGAAACGGGTCACTCCACCACAGTAGTTCTCAAGACGTGGCCGCTGCAGCAGCAGCATTCCTGGGAACTTGTTGGAATTGCAGCTTCTCAGGCGCCACCTCAGACATACCAATTCAGAAATTCCGGGGATAGAGCCCAGCAATTAAACTTAACAAGCCCTCCAGGAGAGGATAGCACAGAAACACAGCTCTCTGGTAGCATAAGTGTCTCAGCAAGTAGAGGCTCTCTCTAAAAATAAAGGCCATGACAGTGGATCAGGTACCTTCCACTTTTCCAATAGGTGAGCCCTTTTATAATATTCATGTCTCAGACGTTCACTTAACATATATATTTTATGTATATTTAAAATATATTTGTATGTCTGTGTACAAACTCCTGGGCTCGAGCAGCCTTCCTACCTCAGCCTCCCAAAGTGCTGGGATTACAGGCGTGAGCAACCGTGCTCAGTCCGAAATACGTTTGAAAAGCACAACACCACACCAGCCAAAGGGAAGAAGGCAAGGGAGGGTGGTGGGGAAAGGCTGGTGTGGCAGCGAGTGGAGTGTCAACCTTGGCCTTCCAAGCCCCACCTAGCTCTAGTCCCCGGAGCTTTCCACCGGAGAGAACAACCCTGTCCCATCTCTGGGTCTCCGCTGAGCAGGGGACTGGAAGAGCTGCAGTTCCACACACCGGCTGAGGAGCCTGCCACTGTGCTTGAGCCTCACACCAGGCATCCCGTAAGCGCTGGGCTATAGCAGACTCTTTATGTCACAGTCTTTTCTTTACACCACCAAACTGCGCAGTCCACATAAATGATGCTGCCTTGGTTTCTCTAACTAGCATGCTTGCTCCCCTGAACCTCTGATCACGTAGCCAGTGCCCTTCTCTCCCTCTGGAATGGACTGTGAGTAAGAAGACCAGGTGGCCAGAATCACGATGATGTAGTCCCCCAGGCAGAATCACTGCTCCCCGAAAACCTAAAGGGTGGTGGTTGCATCCCACCCACCAGTCTCACCTCTTGGGTTGGCAAATGGACTGAGTAGAGCCTGAGTTAATTCTGTCCCTTTCAGACAAGGGGTAATGAACGCAGGAATTCACTCTCGAGGGGGGTCTGACTATCCAGACCCTGCCTGTGCCTAGCTTCCAGCTCCACCCAACTCATTCCCGGAGCATCCTATCACACCTGGTACCTCATGCCACCTGACATCTGACAGGTGATTACTAACATTTTAATAGGATTCCCTGTGGGATACTTTTAAGTGACAAGATTCTTTCATGTACTTAAGTATCTGTTTACAGACCATGGACACAGTGTAGGTGAGAATAAAGAAACTCAAAGCCAAAACATGACAGACCTCATTTACTACATCACTGACCTAAAATAATTACGTAATTCAGGAAAAACGGAATCAGAGATACAAAAATTTCATTTATTCGTAAGTCTTCGGCACAGAGCTCTTCTCTAAAGAGAGATCTACCTGCAGGGAGAGCTGATGTGCGTCCTTTGATTTTACACTGACCTGGATAAGATGTTAAGTTCTGCCTAAAATTATATTTAACACAGATTTTTTAAAAACAGATACTATCCCTCCTCTCAGCCAAAACCAAGGCCACTTGGCTTAGCGCCATAAATAAATATCCACACCACAAAAGCAATTTTAAGGTTGCCAGATCTATAATATGAGAGGTAGAAGAATATGTAGATAAAACAGATTTCAGCTTCCTTCACTCGTCCAAAGCTGGCTGAGCCTTTTCAATTACACTCGCGACAGAAAGCAACAGACTCTATTCCAGGAACCACAGGACAAAGCAGACATGGAAGAAATCGCAGAGATCCGCAGGATAGTGGTGGGGCAGGAGGAAGGCACTGAAAGAGTGATGGAAAAGCCCAGTGATAACGAGAAGTTAGATTTACTGCTTACAATGTGGCAGGCACCACGTTTGGTACTCACACACACACACGCCGACGACGCGGGTACTGGAATCCCCAGAGTTCACAGCCAGTAGAAGACAAAGCTACAAAGCTGGAAATCAAATCGAACCCTAAAACACAGGAATTACTTGCTATTCCCAAGCACCCCACTAAAAGCAGGTTTCTCAGTGTCTTGCATTACTAACTGAAAATGACTGCTCATGTTAAAAGCTGAGGTCTTCCCGCGTCCACCTCATTTCTGCCTCTCCCAACAAGGCTGTCCTGCTCCCACCCCAGGGAAGCTGTCCTGCTCCCGCCCCAGGGAAGCTGCCCCGCCCCAGGGAAGCTGCCCCGCCCCAGGGAAGCCCACCTGCTTCTTCTCCTTAGGTGCCACCCACCTTCTCGGTCTCAGCCAGCCAGGCTCTGGAGAGTGATGTAAGTTCACACAAGCAGAGTCATACGGTTTTTGTCCTTTTGTGTCTGGATGGCTACTGGTTTCAAAAATTAAGGTTAACCCAACTCATGCCAACACCATCATTCTCATTCAACCTGGCCATGGCCTCCAGGGAATGATGTGGTAGTGAATTCATTTCTTTCCATTGCCAGGTGCCCTTCCTCATAGAAAGGGTGGCCGGCCAACCAATGCCCCCTCCCATCTCCTCCGCTACTTGTAACATGAGGCCTGGCTAAGAATACTAAGCTTTAGTGCACCACCTACTGAATATTTTAAAACTGAATATATTCAAAACCATCTTTGCATTATAAAATATAACAGTCTCTGAAAGGCAAAATTTGTCTTTCTTATTCAACTAATAGCCAGGAAATTATCCATTCTTACGGCCTTTAAAGATTTCCACTGCAAAAGCACATCTTAGGGCTTTGAAAATACTTCCCAGTGGCAAAATCCCACGCAGACACCCAGTGCATGAAAGCGCGGCTGCATCTAGGAACCAATTCTAGCTCCAGAGGTGGGTCAAAGAGCAGGCTTTTAAAAAATCACCTTTAAATATCAGAGCCTTTGCACTGGCTACAAGATATGGGTAGAATACACACAAGCTTTAACTTAATGCTGCCTCTCACCTTCCTTGGATCATGTGAGAAAAAAGGCGAGACTAAGGGAGAATAAAGGGTTACAGTTTTTCACCATGCAGGCACCGCACAGCACGCAGAGTGGAGAAGGGAGCGTGTTAATAGTAAAAGCCAACATACACACGGTGCCTCGCAGGTGCCAGGCACTCTTCTACTCTACACACATATACACAACTGTTTCTGCAATAATGCTATGAGGTAATAGATACTATTATCATCTGCACTGCAGAGGAAGAAACGGAATCATAGCGAGGTTGAGTGACTGTTCGTTAGGGGTAAAGCTAACACCTGACCCCAGATAGTCTCCATCAGCCAGAAGACCCCCCACCCCCAACCAGGGAACAGTACCTTGGTTTTGAGGAATAAATGTTAGGAATACATCAAGGTTAACTTCCTGAGCTTGGTTATTCAGGCTGAGTATCCCAAGTCCAAAAATCTAAAGTCTGAAATGCTCCAAAATCTAAAGCTTTTTGAGCACGAATGAGACACTCACAAACATGCTCATGGGAGCACGTTCAGATTTTGGATTTTTAAATTTGAGCTGCTCAACTAGTATAAATGCAGATATTCCAAAATCTACAAAGCCCAAAAGCCACAACACTCATTTCTGGTCCCAAGCATTTCAAGTAAGAGATACTCAAATCTGCGTATTGCAGTTATTCAGTTGGTGCAAAAGTAATTGCATGCGGTCTTTGCCATTAAAATAATGACGAAAACCACAGTTACTTTTCCACTAACCTAATACATAGTAAGAAGTCCTTAGAAGCATGCACTGACGTATTCAGGGTGATGATGCATCATCCCCATTACCTCATCTCAAATAATTCGGGAGGAAAAAGTTACACGTACATGTAACGTTTCTCCTAACACTTCTGTGAGTTTAAGATTTCAACATTTAAAAGATGAAAGATAAAACGGTAAGCACACTCCTTGCTACAGAAAAACAAGCAAGTTCATATTTTATGTATATAGAGAGAAATTAACAATGTATCCTAAAATCAGAATCTAATTTCTGTAACTCTGATTAGTTTTTCTTCATATATTTTGTTGTTGAGCTGTGAATGAGTGAGCGTATGTAAAATGAAAATTGAGACTACATGATAAAAGCAATGATAGCAGGCCAGGCGCGGTGGCTCATGCCTGTAATCCTAGCACTTTGGGAAGCCGAGGCAGGCAGATCACCTGAGGTCAAGAGTTTGAGACCAGACTGGCCAACATGGTAAAACCTTGTTTCTACTAAAGACACACAAAAAAATTAGCTGGACATGGTGGCACATGCCTGTAGTTCCAGCTACTCAGGGAGGCTGAGGCAGGAGAATCAGCTCAACTCAGGAGGCAGAGGTTGCAATGAGCCAAGATTGCACCACTGCACTCCAACCTGGGCAACAGATGGAGACTCCATCTCAAAAAACAAACAAACAAACAAACAAAAAAACGATAGCCACCTTACTGGCTGGAGAATGAAGTGGTCCATAATGCTGCTCTTCATAAGAGCCATTCTCTTAATCTTACCAATTTCACTACCAATAAGTCTGGCGACATATTTAATATGATGCTAAAGGTTTGGCTTAAAGAATGTACATGCCTTTCATCCCATTCCCATTAGAAGGAAACAAAGCAAACATATTTAAAACTATAAGCTTATTTAAACTTGTGATATTTTTAAAATAATACAGTTATTTCATCATTACCTTGGTGACAATTTCAAGTATCATGTGAAAAAATGGTTCTATCCGAAAGAAAACTGTGGTCTACCCAACCAGAGGTGTAGCCTCATGTTACCAGAATTTGTGGGTTTTTGCAGCTTTCTCAGGATCATGAGTTCCTTCTTTCGTTATCATTATTATTATATATTGACAAACTATAGTTGTACAAATTTATGTGGTACAAAATGATGCTATGATTTCTGCATATAATGTAGAATTAAATCAATCTAATTAACATATCCATCACCTCAAATATTTTACATTTCTTTGCGATGAGAATGTTTGAAATTTACTGCATCAGTGACTTTGAAATGTAGGCGCAGATTTTCTCTTTACCATGGTAAACTTAAATCAGGTTCCTTCAAAAAGGTTCAGGGGTGGGGCCTCACCTGTGGGGCCATCTTTAATTTCAAAACACTAGCCATCCAATGAACTCTAGAAGTACGTCTCCTTTAGTTTTCTGATACAGATGCAAAAGGCGCCGTAAGGAGCTACAGTAGGAAAGGAATACCCATTGTTTTCATACAAGTATATGCCGACCACTGGGCCAAGCACTCTGCATATTATCAATTTTTAATCCTCACAACCGCCCTGTGAAATAGGTTCTACTTTATGACGATGTGTGCCTTCATTCCCAGTCTCATAGCTAGTAAATGCTGAGTCAGGGTCTAGCTCAGAGCAGACACCAAAGTCTGTGCTTTTTCCTTCATATGTTCAACCACAGGCTCATTTAATTATTTACCATGTGCCTCTTCTGTGCTAAATACTAGAAATTCAGTCATGCACAGCACATGCCCTCTGCTTCAAGGAGGTTAGAGTCTAAAGGGATGGGAAGAATTTCAATGCAGTGTGATTGTTAACTGATCAATCATCCTCTCCCTCAACAGACCAAAAACTTCATAAGGGCAAGAACCGGAGCCTGCCAGCAACAATCAATGTCGTTGGGTGAAGCAATGAATGACACGCGTGGAATAAGGCGCCAACGCTTCTGTCTGCTCTGGCACTTAGCATCGTGTACTGCAGGTAGAAGAGGCTCAAAAGTAGTCAATACACTGAATGTTGTACATAGATGCATAAAATAAATACCCACAGATAAAAATAGGGGTTCTCTTCTGACATAAGATACTGATCAAACTGTAGCACCATCGATTCTTATCACCTTTTAAGGAAATCATCTCACAGCTAACCAGCCTACAGAAAACCAGGATTCCCTCACGAGGAGACGTAAGGAACATGGACCCTGTACAGACTATTCTTAGCTCCTTCCAGAGATTAAAAGTAGAAAATCTTGTCTGTATGACATGTAATGTTGTTGTCTGCACATCGATTCATAGCAGCCCCGGGGAGGCAGATTTCAGCTTGAGATAAAAAGAAACTGGAATGGATGACCTTTAAGATTCCTTTAAGCCCCAGGCTTCCAAGTTCGCATTTCAGGCACTTTCAGGAAGAGTCTCTAAGTGTGAACGCTCCCTCCCACAGCAGCAGCTCTTGTCTGATGACCATCAGCAAATTAGTAGAATGTGCCTGGGCCAACACGTCCACGGCAGCCCTGGCGGTTTATCTATGGTGATTATGACTGCCGTACTCCTTAGAGCCTCACAGTGCATCAAAATTACACTTGTTGGGCCTGACAGAGTGGTGCTGCCCATATGCTTACTCACACAGCACAGAGGTTTATGTATCACCTAGCTCAGAACTGCTCCTCTGACGGAGGAGGGGTGAGGCCCACACACCGTGTCCATGGCAGAACTCACACCAGAACCCACGGCCAGTTCTAGGACTTGTTCTGCTCTAACAGACTGCCTGTCCCGTCTCCCAGGCCAATCTTGGCTGATTCGGAGCTAGGGATGAAAACAGCAACTGCCTATGGCCAGGAGTGGCACACACCATACAAGGTATGTTTTAGAACCGCCACTGTCACGGCCACTTTGCACGACACAGGCAGTGCAGCACGTAGACGGTGAGCCGAAATTCAGCTCTCAATGCTCGCCTCCACCTCTTCCATTTTTAATCTTCAGTCTTTTATTATCAGACTTCTTTATCCCATAATGGGCTGCCAACATTCAGCCTTTACATTCCTGCCTGGGATGTTTGAAAACTGATTTGCACACCTAGGGGTAAAAAACAAAGCAAATCACTAGCGTGATAAAGTTTATGCCTAGATTCAAGAAGCCCTGATTAGTTCTGGCTGGCCTACCTAACCCAGTTTCAGAGAGCACAGAAGACCTGAAAGAGTATCTGCCCTAACCTCCTCCTCACTTGACTCATTCGGAAGCAGAAAATAAGGAACGTGAAATGACTGAGACACAACAGCAGAGCTGAGGCTGATAGACCAGTTCCCCTAGAGCCCAGCTTTTTGTTCAAAGTGTCCCAAAGCTGCCCTCCTCTCAGGCTGAAGCAATATCTTTATTTTCTGAGGATACCCGAGGCACAATGCTTGGAATAGCTTCCTGATGACATCATATAGTAACTGGCACCATATCATACCATCTTCAGCTCCATCTGTTAACCTGTGTATCAACCTGCTCACAGTCAAGAATAAAAAGCTGGTCCAGGCGTGGTGGCTCAGCCTCTAATCCCAGCACTTTGGGAGCCTGAGGTGGGTGGATCACCTGAGGTCAGGAGTTCAAGACCAGCCTGGCCAACATGGTGAAACCCTGTCTCTACTAAAAATTCAGAAATTAGCCAGGCATGGTGGTGGGCACCTGTAATCCCAGATACTCAGAAGACTGAGGCAAGAGAATTGCTTGAACCCAGGAGGCAAAAGTTGCAGTAAGTCGAGATCACACCACTGCACTCCAGCCTGGGCAACAGAGTGAGACTCTGTCTCAAAAAAAAAAAAAAAAGAAAGAAAGAAAGAATAAAAAGCTATGCCTGGAACACAGTGGGGAAAAAAAGTGAAAATGAACTTAGACTACTAGCATGATCCCAGTTGGCAGTCAACCACATTTGGTGAAAAATACCAAAGTCTGATGGAAAAGTAGAAAACAAGCCCTGGAAGGACAAACTCCTCAGAATAAAGACGGTGAAAATAGTCCTGAGTTATCACCTGACATGTTCTTCATGGATCAGACAAGCAGGTCTGCCATCAGATCTAAGGAAGGAGGTTCTGGAGAAAAATAACCCACAAGCCTGAGATCTGGTGATTTCACACCGAAGGCGGAAGGCGGGAGGGCGACCGTTCACACCGAAGGCGGAAGGCGGGAGGGCGACCGTTCACACTGCCAAAGGTGGAAGGTGGGAGGGCGACCGTTCACATTGCCGAAGGCGGAAGGTGAGGGGCGACCGTTCACACCGCCGAAGGTGGAAGGTGGGAGGGCGACAGTCCCAGGCATCATCAGCTCAGGAGTGAAGAGATTTCCCCAACAACAGTAGAAATCATGATGTACTGGATAGAGAATTAGAAATTCAAGATCCGAGTTCTGGCTCTACCACGTAACAGCCATTTGACCACAGACAGAAAGTTAATTCCTCCACGGCTCTGTTTTCTTAACTGTGGCTTGGATATAATGATAACAACAGTGAAAAAGGAGTCAATGTAGGGGTACAAGGGCTTCAAAAACGTTCTACAAATGCTCAAGATATTGTTTTCTCTCCTCCTTAGACATCATTAAGAATCCTTACATATTGTTCTCCAAACTGTATTAATGCTATGTTCATTCATTTACCAGGAAATATTTATCGAGTGCCTTCTAGATGTTCAATAGAGCTACAATAGATGCTTAGGATATAGCAGTGAACAAAGTTTCCACCCTTGTGAGTATTCTGGAAACAAGTCCTTTATTCCATATGTAATTTGCAAATATTTTCTCTCAACCTATGGCTTATCTTTTCATTTTCTGAAAATGTCATTGAAGCACAAAAGTTTTGAATTTCAAAAATCCAATTGATTGATTTTTTCCTATTATGGATCATGCTTTTTGTCTTCTATCTAAGACATCTTTGCCTAACCCAAGATCTTGAATATTTTCTGTTTTCTTCTAAAAGTTTCATAGTTTAGCACTTACATTAAGTCCATGATCTATTTTGAGTTAATTTTTGTGCATGGGGTGAGGTAAGGGTCTAAGTTTGTCTTGCTTTTTATCCCTTCATGTAAAAACGTCTACTGGACACATTGGCCAAACTAAAGGTCACTGGCAACTTTTTCTGAGTGGTGGAAATGGAAGCCAGACTAGAGCCAAGTGAAGAGTGGATGAGGAGGAGAGGGAGACGCTACCTGGTGTGGGCAGCTCTTACGAGGAGTTATATCCTGAAGGAGAAGTGAAAGCATAGTCGCTGAAGAAAGGTGAAGCGAACGAGCTTGGTTTTTGTTCATTTGGGGGAAAGTCTTCCATCGCGCCAGGTGATAGGTACAGAAGTTTTAAAGAAGACGAATGCAAATGGCAGTGATTTGGTGGCGGGAAAATTTTCAAGAGTATAAACCAAAGTTACCAGATGAGAGAAAGTAGATAGAAGCTACATGTGGACATTTGTCAAGTTTTGCTTGTTTGCTTGTTTGTTCTGAGGGAAGGCATTTGGGGATTTACCTCTCCCCTACTGTGTCCAGTGCTAGTGGGACAATTAAACCTCATTCCTGCCTTGCTAGGAGCACGGGCAAGGCAGTCAGGCTAAGTAAAATTAAATCTTGAAGATATAGTGGCTCATGCCTGTAATCCCAGCACTTTGGGAGGCCAAAGTAGGCGAATCACTTTAGGCCAGGAGTTCAAGACCAGCCTGGCCAACATGGTGAAACCCCATCTCTACTAAAATATAAAAATTAGCTGGGCGTTATGGCACATGCCTATAGTCCCAGCTACTTGGGAGGCTGAGGCAGGAGAATCACTTGAACCCGGGTGGCGGAGGTTGCAGTGAGCTGAGATCATACCACAGCACTCCAGCCTGAGTGACAGAGGGAGACTCTGTCTCAAAAAAAAAAAAAAAATCTTGAGTATATAGATGGTATGTATACTGAGTGTATAGTATAAGTTAGATTAAATCTTGAATATCAAGACAGCAAGAAAGAAAAAAAATGATTGAGGCTGATACACCCCAGTGTTGTGCCTTAATATGATCATGACACCTGTTTGCCGACATCATAACTACAATAAATTCTATTAAAGAAGTAATTCTAAACATGAATTTATAAGTTGTCCATTAAGATAATAATAATTAGTACTTCAATAGAACTTTAATTTACAAAACACCATCACCAACATTTCTTAACAAACTGTAAGGAAAATGAGGTTTGTATCTTACAATCATTTAACAGCTCACACTCCTAACAGAGCCTGGCTCTTAGCACTCAGCACAAGCGCAGTAAATGTTTACATGGATGAATGCGTGATTACACGATTTTCCTGCAACTGTGTAGCTAATAGGGGACTTGATTTTAACTTGAACTCAGGTTGCCTCACTAAAAATCCAGAGATTTCCAAATGACTTATATATTATAAACTAAATGAGGCACACTTTTCAAAAGATTATGTTTGTAATTTCTGGACTAGGAAAATTTTTTTAATTCTTAAGAAAAATACAGGAGACCTAAAATATAGGCAGAGGGGATGTTAACTGCTGGGCTGGGAATAAGGATGAGGGTTCCTATATAGTAACAAAATTAAAGTATCCAATGATAAGATGGGCAGAGCCTTGTTTTGCTTTTTTGTTTTTTTAAAGTTGGCGGGGGTAGGGGTGGGCAGCATCCAGCAGCTCAGGGAGAAGATCTCAGATGACGCTGGGCAGTGCTCTCCACATGCCAGCTTTTGTGTGTAGATGTTCTTTCTTTCTAAGCACTGGCCTGTACCTCAGAGGTAAAACACCTATAATCTAGCACTTCCCAGATTCCCTTTTCAGCTGACTACTGATTCAAGTTCTCCCAATGAGAGGTACTCTCATAAAAACTCCTTGCTATGAATGTACCTATGCAACAGTCTTTCACGATCTGCACATGTACCCCAGAATCTAAAGTATAATTTTTAAAAAAACTGAAGGGAAAAAGCAAGAAAAGCCATTTTTCCCCAGACGCAGGTGGTGACAGGACTGTGGATGTCAGCAGATGGCAGACATGGGTTTTCCTAACTGCTTCTGCAGAGGGGGCCTCTTGAGACCCACTTGGGTGCTGCAGGCAGCCAAGATCAGCAGCAGGAGCTTCCAACAGCCTTCAGCCCTCCACCCCTCTATGGATGATGTGTGCTTCTGGTTACCTGTAGCTAACCCTTGCCACCCATAATACCTTGGGTGGTTTCCATTTTCCTGCCCAAACTCCAACGCAATCGATGGAAGAGGGCAAAGGGAGAAAGGGGGAGGAGACAGGACAGAGAAAGGTGTGTCGGGAGATTTCAGGCATCTGCAAAGGGCAGAGGTTGGGGAAACTGAGTCTATGAGCCAAGTAAGAATGGGAAAGAAATCCATTTAGTGAATACTTAGAGTGCCTACGATGTGCCAGACATGGCGTAAGAGGCTAGAAAAATAAAACTGAACAAAGCCGAATGTGGTCCTCCAGAGTTCAGTCTGGTGGAGGAAATGTAAGTGATACGACGAATCCAGAACAAAGGGACAAATGCAAAGAAGAGGTGAGTATAGGGTGCTGTGAGAGCCCGAGGGCGTGTTCACGTGATGCCAGCATGGGGGAGGGCAGTGGAGGCACACAGGAAGAGCTTCCCAGAGGAGCTGATGCTGTAGCTGGGCTTTGAAGAACCAGAAGTTGGACAGCCTGGTGTGGGAGGTACTTCCCAGGTAACATGCCAACTCCATAGGATTTAGGATCCTCACTGTGGAAGCTAACTGGCGACAGTCCCCACAGAACATCATTTGAGCTGGTGACTGATGAGGGGAGCCAGCTCCAGAGCCACAGGAGATGGCGACAAATGTTCTTTCTTCCAAGCAGCACTTCAGTAATGATGCCGAGAGGGCAACCGAAAGCAGCAAGATTCAGAGACGTCGACATCCCTAACGGAACCACGAGCCCTGTGGGTCTTTCTGCCCAGGTCGTCCTTGACAACCACACCACTGAGTATCTCCAGAGAGCAAGGATATATGACTTACACCTTCCTCTCCACGACGCCCCCAAAATTACACAGAGACACGGGCTTCAGCATCTGCTTATAGAGTTAACTGGACCCAAAGTACCCAGAGCTTCAGGAAACAAAAGGAATTAGGTTAGGCCTCTAGTGATTGAGTTCTGGGAGCTGGGTAATTAAACAAGTAAATACTTACCAAAAAAGTGCCAGCAGGTCACAAGAATTCAACACAAAGCTACTATAAGGCTATTATTAGTCCAATCTTAAAAGCTGAACATCTTCCCTGCATGTGTATTTTTATCGTCAGTCATCTTATTAAAACCTCATTCTACCCTTCAGCAGTCTGTCTGTGAATACGTCATCACAACAAGTGATTATTCATGACGTGTTAGAGGAATCTGTTCACTACAGTTTGAAAACCTGCCATCACATGATCCCTTCGAGGATCCAGTTTCACCTCTCGGAAGAGCTGAACATTTGGCCTTGCCCCTGTTAGTAACCCAAGGCTGACTGGTTTGAAAAGTTGCTTAACTGCAATGCAGTACATAGGTTTTCCCACCTTTTATATTGAAACAAAAGACTTTTTACCATAACCAGGACTCGAAAGACAATAGTCATTGTATCTAAAAATGATACTAACAAATTTTAAAAATATATTTGACATCAGTGTCCTTCTCACTGATTTGTGTCCTTTCCTTTCTCAGTCTTAGTCTCATACTCATGATATATAGGAGCCTTAAGAATTCCGTTTGGTATTTATTCTCCACTTGACTAAGATATAAGCAGAGTTTCAGGGTTTTAAAACAAGTTCCTAGTCTTTGCAGCCTCTCCTAGGCTTACTAATTACCAGCAAAATGTCTGAGTCTCTCCCTGGGCATCTCTCTCTCACTTAGGTGGCTGAGCTAATCTAAGTGAATATGGCTATTTTCCCTCCTTAAATTTCTTTTTTTTTTTTTTTTTTTTTTGAGACAGAGTCTCACTTTTTCACCCAGGCTGGAGTCCAATGGCACAATCCCGGCCTACTGCAACCTCTGCCTCCTGGGTTCCAAGGATTCTCACGCTTCAGCCGAGTAGCTGGGACTACAGGCATGCAACACCATGCCCAGCTAATTTTTCTGTATTTTTAGTAAAGACGGGGTTTCACCAGGCTGGCCAGGCTGAATTCCTGACCTCAAGTGATCTGCCTCCCAAAGTGTGGGGATGACAGGCGTGAGCCACCACACCCGGTCGATTCCATAACTTTCTATCAAATTCTTTTTATTGAAATTCAGATGAAAAACATTACGTAGCAACAATTTGTCAACTGCCAATTTCACAATCCAACATAGGCAGATGTCAGGAATGGGAAGCAGAGACCAGAAGGACCCGGATGAGGGTGGAGTTCTGTAGGGCTGTGTCACGGTTTGAGTCTCGAGGTTCAAGGCAGAGTGACACAGACGGTTTTCTCAGGACTAAGCAGGACATAGGCTGATGCGCACAGCAGAGGCGGCAAGGAGAAATAAAAACAGACTGCGAGGCAGGAAAGCAATACGTACAAAAGAGCGCCCGGCCCTTCCTAATCCACCATGCCAACAGTTGCCTTTGTTTTTCCTGTTCTAATGAAGGCTAAAGCCAGGTGACTGGGCCAGGCCTACAGCACCTTCATCAGCCGCCCACTGCTCAGACAGCATTCTGGATAGAGAAGAAGTCACTTCATAAAGCTGACTGATGATGTTGCCGAGTCTCCAGGGATATGCACAGGCTAGAACATAAAGGGGCCTTCACTGTCTCCACTTGAGTGGTTCTCAGCCTGCTCATTCGAGCTGCCAGTGATCCCCAGCTGGGTTACAAAAACTAAATTCCGGCCGGGTGCAGTGGCTCACACCTGCAATCCCAGCACTTTGGGAGGCTGAAGCGGGTGAGTCACAAGGTCAGGAGTTTGAGACCAGCATAGCCAATATGGTGAAACCCTGTCTCTACTAAAAATATAAAAATTAGCTGGGTGTGGTGCTGTGTGCCTGTAGTTCCAGCTGCTCGGGAGGCTGAGGCAGGACAGAGCAAGACCATGTCTCAAAAAAAAATTAAAAAAATAAAAATTAAATTTCTCTCCCACTGAATGTTACAAGTAATTATATAGGGATTTTTTTGATAGATTTTTAAAAAAATCAATCTTAATTCAAGAAATAAGTCTCAAATTGACATTTTTAAATTTCACATATTTCAAGGAAAATTAAAATTTACATTTAATAGAAACAGTAGGAAAAGTAGCATCATCTGCATATTGTACCCCAAAACCTTGTTCTTCCAGACACAAATCCACCCAAGAGAATAAAGAATACCATTCTTTTTATTTGCTGAGCTTCTCCCATGAGACAAATGCTGTCAGGTACAAGGACAGACACAGGAGTTGACAGCTTAGTGGGTCAACTGATTCATAAAGAAAAAATTACAGTCAGGGCAGCATTCAAGCAGCAGCAGCTCTTAAGAATAAATGGGCCTCTGCAGATCTGCGAGCCCACTGAAAATAGCACATCCTCCTCCAGTCCTCCACTGCGTCTGGAAGACGGAGAGAAGCCTCAGTTAGGGGCAAGATCTGAAACCAGGGAAGACCTAAGGCTGCAGGGCTGAGAAGTAGTAGGAGTGTGTTGAAGAGCAAACAGTAAACACCAAACCAGGAAACTTTCTTGTAGAACGGTCCCTTTCCAATTAATTAGTAGTGCTCACTTTATATCAAGAAACTACTCCAACATGAAACTCCCACAGTTGCAAGCTAAGAATCCAAGGCCACGTGTTTCCACTTTGTGCTGTGTTTTCTACTGGTCTTTTAAACTGTTTAACTGGAGACTTCTAGCCTGCTTAGGGTGTATTAACACTTCAGAAATGATGTGTTCTTTTTTAGTCACTTACACCAGTCAACACAAAAAATATTGGCTAGGGCAGCTACAAGAGATTCGCTTTTCAAATTCTATTGTTATACAAATCATGTCCGTAATTATTCTACAAGATTCCTTTAAGTAGGACATACCTTTATATTTCTAATAATCCCTATTCTCAAAATGAAAAGGTTAATTATACCCCATTTTTCTCCAGGTAGAATTTTCTGTAAGCTCATTACTCAGACCACACTCATAAGCAGATAAGAATAAACAGGCAGAAAGATCAGCAGAAAGTGTAACCGCTATTACTAACTCCTGTATTGTATTCTATAAGAAACCCGAAACAAGCCACACAGGCGTGCATAACATACGGTCACAGATTTGACTTGAGAACCCGCCACCAGCAGGTATACCTGGCAGATGCCCAGATGGGTTAAAGGTGTGAAACTACAGAAATCAGACAGAAGGACTCTGAAAGTACAGGCTCAATTTACTTAAGGACAAGCAGTTCCCCATAGCCCAGTAAGACTTCCATTATCTTGCTTCATTGTAAAAATCACTGCTGTTCATATCCATGATCTTAAAGTCACAGGTAACTCACAATGGGTATACAGAGTATCAACAGCAGAGCCTCTTAAATGGGCTTCTGCCAGCTAATGCACACCTCTGCCTAATGGCACACAGTATTAGACACTGTAAGCGGTGTTTCCCACACGACTCACATTTAAGGATGTATCTTGTATCTCAACCCAGTTATAGAAGTTGTGACGGCCAGTCTCCAGGATGGCCCTGGACAGTCCCCACCTCCTGACACTTACACCCTCATCCCATCCCTCTCGCACTGTACCGGGATCAGTCGATGTGACCGACAGAAGAGAATCATAGCAGAGTTGATGACCTCTTACTTTTGATCTGATACTGCATCTTCTGTCTTAGGGGCGCTCTCTTGTTCTCTTAGATCCTGTGTTCTGGTGGAAACCAGCAAAGATAGCATGAGTAGCCTAGGCCTATGTGGTGAGATGCCGAGGCCTCCTGCCAGCAGCCACAGGGACAGGCCTGGAAGAGAATCTGCCTGCCCAGCGAGGCCTTCAGATGACTGTGGCCCTGGGCTGACAGCTTGTCTTCCACACGAATCAAACCACCCAGCTAAGCAGCTCACAGATACCTGACCCCGCTAAACAACAAATGCTTGTTGTTTTAAACTGCTAAGTGTGGGAGTGATTTCATAACTAAGCTAAGTATATAACTAAAGAGTCCCCCCCAAAAAAACTGTCATTACCTTTACCCCACAAATACTGATATTTTCTATGCCATTATTATTATTATTATTATTTTGAGACAGAGTCTCGCTCTGTTGCCCAGGCTGGAGTGCAGTGGTGTGATCTTGGCTTGCTGCAACCTCTGTCTCCTAGGTTCAAGTGACTTTCCTGCCTCAGCCTCCTGAGTAGCTGGGATTACAGGCATGCACCACCATGCCCATCTTGTTTTGTATTTTTAGCAGAGATGGGGTTTTGCCATGTTGGCCAGCGTGGTCTGAAACTCCTGACCTCAAGTGATCTACCCACTCAAAGTTCTGGGATTACAGGAATGAGCCACTGCCTCCAGCCTTATTCCATTTTCAAATGTTGCCTGAAACCCACTGAAATGATTATGACCTACAACAGGTCATAATCTGAATGGTCCAATAGACATTAATAATATACAAAACAGCACAACTACATGGAAACTAAACAACCTGCTCCCGAATGACTACTGGATAAATAATGAGGCAGAAATAAAGATGTTCTTCGAAAACAAAAATGAAGACACGACATATCAGAATCTCTGGGACACATCTGAAGCAGTGTCTAGAGGAAATTTATAGCACTAAATGCCCATATGAGAACTGAGGAAAGATCTAAAACCTATGCCCTAATGTCACAATTAAAAGAACTAGAGAAACA
This sequence comes from Aotus nancymaae, assembly GCF_030222135.1. Taxonomy (NCBI): domain Eukaryota; kingdom Metazoa; phylum Chordata; class Mammalia; order Primates; family Aotidae; genus Aotus; species Aotus nancymaae. The sequence continues at coordinate 13,574,311 of NW_026988453.1, read as the reverse complement.
AGATCAAACAAATTCAAAAGCTAGAAGACAAGAAATAAGATCAGAGCACAAGTCAAGAAGACAGAGACACAAAAAATCCCTCCAAAAAAAAAATCAATAAATCCAGGAGCTGGTTTTTGAAAAGATCAGCAAAATAGACAGCTAGCCAGACTAATAAAAAAGAAAGGAGAGAAGATTCAAATAGATGTAATAAAAAAATGATAAAGGATATCACCACTGATCCCACAGAAATACAAACTACCATCAGAGATGACTACAAACACCTCTATGCAGATAAACGAGTAAATCCAGAAGAAATGGATAAATTCCTAGACACTTACACCCTCCCAAGACTAAACCAGGAAGAAGTTGAATCTCTGAGTAGACCAATAACAAGGTCTGAAGTTGAGGCAGCAATTAATAGCCTACCACCAAAAAAGATCCAGGGCCAGAAGGGTTCACAGTCGAATTCTACCAGAGGTACAAGGAGGAGCTGGTATTATTTCTTCTGAAACTATTCCAAACAATACAAAAAGAAGGAATCCTCCCTAACTCATTTTCTGAGACCAACATCATCCTGATACCAAAACCTGGCAGAGACACAATTAAAAGAGAAAATTTCAGGCCAATATCCATGATGAATATAGATGCAAAAATCTTCAATAAAATACTGGTAAACTGAATCCAACCGCACATCTAAAAGCTTATCCATCGTGATCAAGTTGGCTTCATCCCAGGGATGCAAGGCTGGTTCAGCTTATGTAAATCTATAAACATAATCCATCACATCAACAGACAAAAACCATATGATCATCTCAACAGATGCAAAGAAGGCCTTCAACAAAATTCAACAGCCCTTTATGATAAGAACTCTCAGTAAACTAGGCATTGATGGAATGTATATCAAAATAGTAAGAGCTATTTATGACAAACCCACAGCCAGTATCATACTGAATGGGCAAAAAAATGGAAGCATTCCTTTTGAAAACTGGCACAAGACAAGGATGCCCTCTTTCACCACTCTTGTTCAACATACTATTGGAAGTTCTGGCTAGGGCCATCAGGCAAGAGAAAGAAAGAGTATTCGAATAGGAAGAGAGGACATCAAATTGTCCCTGTTTGCAGATGACATGATTGTATATTTAGAAAACCCCACCGTCTGAGCCCAAAATCTCCTTAAGATAAGCAACGTCAGCAAAATCTCAGGATACAAAAATCAACGTGCAAAAATTGCAAGCATTCCTATACACCAATAATAGGCAAACAGAGAGCCAAATCATGAATCAACTCCCATTTACAACTGTTACCAAGAGAATAAAATACCCAGGATTGCAACTAACGGGATGTGAAGGACCTCTTCAAGGAGAACTACAAACTACTGCTCAAGGAAATAAGAGGACACAAACAGATGGAAAAGCATCTGGGCCATATTGCCCAAAGTAATTTATATATTAAATGCTATCCCCATCAAGCTACCAATGACTTTCTTCACAGAAGTGAGAAAAACCACCTTAAACTTCATATGGAACCAAAAAAGAGCCTGCATAGCCAAAACAATCCTAAGCAAAAAAAAAAAAAAAAAAAAAAAAAAAGCTGGAGGCATCATGCTACCTGACTTTAAACTATATTACAAGGCTGCTGTAATCAAAACAGCATGGTACTGATACCAAAACAGAGATATAGACCAATGGAACAGAACAGAGGCCTCAGAAATAATGCCACACAACTACAACCATCTGATCTTTGACAAACCTGATAAAAACAAGCAATGGAGACAGAATTCCCTATTTAATAAATGGTGTTGGGAAAACTGGCTAGCCATATGCAGAAAGCTGAAACTGGATCCCATTCTTACACCTTATACAAAAATTAACTCTAGATGGATTAAAGATTTAAGCATGAGGCCTAACACCATGATAACTCTAGAAGAAAACCTAGGCAATACCATTCAGGACATAGACATGGGCAAGGACTTCATGACTAAAACACCAAAAGCAATAACAACAAAAGCCAAAATAGACGAATGGAATCTAATTGAACTTAAGAGCTTCTGCACAGCAAAATAAACTACCAACGGAGTGAACTGGCAACCGACAGAATGGGAAAAACTTGTTGCAATCTACCCATCTGACAAAGGGCTAACTTAAACAAATTTACAAAAAGAAACAAACAACCCCATCAAAAAGTGGGCAAAGAATATGAACAGTCACTTTTCAAAAGAAGACATTTATGCAGCCAACAAACATATGAAAAAAAACTCATTATCACTGATCATTACAGAAATGCAAATCAAAACCACATTGAGATATCACCTCACACCAGTTAGAATGCTGATCATTAAAAAATCAGGAGACAACAGATGCTGGAGAGGATGTGGAGAAATAGGAACACTTTTATGCTGTTGGTGGGAGTGTAAATTAGTTCAACCATTGTGGAAGACAGCGTCGGGATTCCTCAAGGATCTACAAATAGAAATACCATTTGACCCAGCAATCCCATTACTGGGTATATACCCAAAGGATTATAAATCATTGTATCATAAAGACACATGCACATGTATGTTTATTGCAGCACTGTTCACAACAGCAAAGACTTGGAACCAACCCAAATGCCTATCAATGATAGACTGGATAAAGAAAATGTGGCAGCCGGGCGCAGTGGCTCACGCCTGTAATCCCAGCACTTTGGGAGGCCGAGGCGGGTGAATCACGAGGTCAAGAGATTGAGACCACCCTGGTCAACATGGTGAAACCCCATCTCTACTAAAAATACAAAAAAATTAGCTGGGCACGGTGGCACATGCCTGTAATCCCAGCTACTCAGGAGGCTGAGGCAGGAGAATTGCCTGAACCCAGGAGGCAGAGGTTGCGGTGAGCCGAGACTACACCATTGCACTCCAGCCTGGGTAACAAGAGCGAAACTCCGTCTCAAAAAAAAAAAAAAGAAAAGAAAAAGAAAAGAAAATGTGGCACATATACACCATGGAATACTACGCAGCCATAAAAAAGGGTAAGATCATGTCCTATGCAGGGACATGGATGAAACTGGAAATCAACATTCTCAGCAAACTGACACAAGAACAGAAAACCAAATACAACATATTGTCACGGGGTGGGGGCTGAGGGAGGAATAGCAGAGGGTGGGGGGATTGGGGAGGGATAGCATTAGGTAAAACACCTAATGTAGATGACGGGGTGGTGGATGCAGCAAACCACCACCAAGACACATGCATATCAATGTAACCTGCACGATCTGCACAGATACCCTAGAACTTAAAGTATAATTTAAAAATACCAAATATCTGGAATTCCTTACATATATACATACATATACATTTATACATACATAGAGAAAAGGAGAGGGAGAGGGGGAGGACGGGATCTTTATTTCTAACAAACCATATCCATCTCTATTACTTTAATTGATTCTTGTAATCACTAGAGTAAAGAAAGGATTAAAAGCTCCACTTTCCCCATAAGTCAAAACTGGTGCTTGAAAAAGGCTATTTAACATGCCTAAAGTGAGAGAACGAAGATCAACAGAGCTGAGCCCAGCCCTCAGGCCTTCTGATTCCAGCTGCCCTTTCCACTAAGTTACCTTTGCTATATTTCCCCAGAAGTCATCTATTCTATAAGTTTTATAATTTATATGTTTATGGAGAATACACATTAAGCATGCATTATTATAGATGTATAAAATATTCTATATGATATAAAAGTTTATAATCTGTTATACAGATATCCTGCTGGATTTTTGAGTCCCCCAGGACCCCACATTCTGGTTTTCCTTGTAACTCACTGGCTGCTCCTTCCCAGGTGTCTGCCGATTCCAGCCCCACGATGCTGGAGAGCCAGGGCTCATTGGTCCTTGGTCCTCTTCTCTCCTCTGTGTACTCATTCCCTTGGTAGTCACACCACGCAATCTCTGGGTGTTAAGTGCTACTATGCTAGAGACTCCCAAACTGGGATTTCCAGCTCAGACCTCTTTGCTGCAGTGCAGAGCCATAAATCTCCTTACTTTTTAAATATCTCTACTCAGATGTCTAAAAGCAATTTCAGGCAGGGCACAGTGACTCAAGCCTGCAATTCCAGCACTTGGGAAGGCCAAGGCAGGCTGATCACCTGAAGTCAGGAGTTCGAGACTAGTCTGGCCAACATGGTGAAACGCTGTCTCTACCAAAAATACAAAATTAGCCAGGCATGGTGGCACATGCCTCTAATACCAGGTACTTGGAAGTCTGAGGCAGGAGAATCACTTGACCCCAGGAGGCAGAAGCTGCAGTGAGCCGAGATCGCACCACTGCACTCCAGCCTGGGCAAAAACAGCAAAACTCTGCCTGGAAAACAAACCAAAAAGCAACTTCAAACTTCACACATCCCGAACTGAACTCCTGATCTACCCGCTCGCATCTTCTTCTCTGGCAGCCTTCCCTCAGTTGATGGTAACTCCATCCTACCAGCGGCTCAGGCTAAAATCCCTGCATTCATACTTGACTCTGTAACCCTGATTTCCAATCCATCAGCAAAGCCTGTTAGCTCTACTTTGAGAAGTATCTTCAGAATGTGATCACTTCTCACCACTTCTACTTCAAAAGCCTCCTAAAGGGCTCCCCTTGCTCCCAAAAAGCCATTCTCAACAGAGCAGCCAGAACAATCCTTTAAAAACCCAAGACACATCTCCCCTACTTAACACTACAATCGTTCCCCACTTCACTCAGAGGAGTAGCCGGAGTCTTTATTATGGACTACAAAGCATTGCACATGTAGGATACAGGCAAGGTGAGGTTGCAGAAGCAGAGTGAGATTTAGCCTTTAAAAAGTGAGCTCAATGAATCAACAGTATTCTAACCCTCCTCCCCACCGACCAAATTCTAATATTTATCTGCTTCGATAGAAGAACAAAAGAACTGAGCATGCCTCATGTTCATGAGACCACACCTGGAGGGTCACTCTCAATTTCAAGTGCCTACTTTAAAGACAGATCGACAAAGAGAAACATGCCTGATGATACAAACCACACTGAAGCGGGGATGTAAAAGAATGGGGGTGATGCAAGGAACTGGTATGTTTGATATGGAAAAGTAACTAACCAGAAAACAGTTTTCAGGTGGATTTCAGTGCAATTATGACTATAACCAAATGGGCTGCCTTGGGAAGTTTCCTGTCACTAGATCATTTTGGCAACCTCAACACCCAGTCTCAAGGCTTTAAGTGCTACCTATATTCTCAAGACTCCCACATTTGTATTTTGAGACGGAGTTTCACTCTTGTTACCCAGGCTGGAGTGCAATGGTGCGATCTTGGCTCACCGCAGCCTCCGTCTCCTGGGTTCAGGCAATTCTCCTCCCTCAACCTCCTGAGTAGCTGAGATTACAGGCACATGCCACCATGCCCAGCTAATTTTTTGTATTTTTAGTAGAGACGGGGTTTCACCACGTGGACCAGGATGGTCTCGATCTCTTGACCTCGTGATCCACCTGCCTCAGCCTCCCAAAGTGCTGGGATTACAGGCGTGAGCCACCACGCCCGGCCTCCAAATTTGTATTTCTAGCTTTGACTTCTCTCCCATACTCCAGACCTGGGGTGATGAATTTATGTGTCGACAAGGCTAGGCTATGGTACCAGCTGTTTGGTCAAACACCTGTATAAATGTTGCACGTAAGGTATTTTCAAAATGTGATGAAGGTTTTAATCAGTAGACTTTGAGTAAAGCAGATTACCCTCCATAATGTGGGTGGGCCGTATTCCATCAGTTAAAGGCCTTAAGAGAAAAGACTGAGGGCCCCAGGGGAGAAGAAATTCTGTCTCCAGACCACCTGTGACTCAGAAGTACAACATCAACCCTTCCCCGGCCTTTAGTCTGCCGGCCTGCTCTGCAGGGTTCAGACTTGCTATTTAAGATGAATACACACACACACACACACACACACACGTACGTATACACATACACACACATGTACGCATACACATACACACACACACACGTACGTATACACATACACACACATACATGTGAGTGCAACCTACTGATTCTGTTTCTCTGGCAAATCTTGATTACTACAAGACCCACAGATCTCCCTTTTGTTTTTCTTAACTGTCTCTGCTTGGATGACTAAAAGTTGCAAACTTAGCACATTCTTGTTCAGATGGTTGGCTGAACTAGAATCAAGGAACTTGATTTTTCAAATGCTGATATTCTGTGAGCTTTGAGGGCATTTGTAGAGAAATGAAGGTGCACAGGCTGAAAAGGGAAAAAGAACTATTTAAGAATTGGAGCCCAGTTGCCCTTTAAGAAATGAGATCCAGAAAGGCTGATAAGACATTTAGCATCCGAACCCATCCACTGACAGGCAGAAGACAGAAACTATCGCAGAGCAGAATTCAGAGATCATTTAGCCTTTCTTTTGGTGCAGAGTTTTGCTATAACCTCGCCAGTTGTTACTAAAATGAAATCCCTTTATTAAAATTGTATCCCTTATTTTGAGCTGAGACTGGCCTGTATCCTTCATCAAAGTCTTGGTCACGGTTTTGCCACGTTAAACAATACAGAGTAAGTAAATGGACACTCCAGCCATTTATACATCCAAAGACAGCTCTTTAAACCTTCTCCTACCCATGCCCTATTTCACAGAGCATGAGTATTTCTCAAATATTTGACGTATTTCTCAGTCAAATAGGTTTCCAAACCCCTAACCATTACAACCACGTTAGACACATTCTAGTTGGGTCGTATCTCTCAGAGCCTTCCCTCATCCATGCCTCCTTCCATCTATCCATCCATTCATGCATGTAGCATTGTGAGCCCACAATATACAGGCAGGAGATTATATATAGAAATGATCAAGATATAATCTCTCTTTCATGGGGCTGGGGAAGTGAGGGAACGTTTATTGGAAGAAGACCTATAAATAACCAGGCCATTACTGTGCTGTGTCATAAATGGTAGGACTGAAAGGTGAACTATAGCTACAGGAGCCTATAAGAGATATCTGGTAGGCTGTTCAGAGTAAAGAGTCTTGACCTGAGCTGAATTTTGAAGGTTAGGGAAGAGTTAGTGGAAGGATATAGAAGATGAATGTAGAGGATGCAGGTAGACGGTGTGTGTGTGTGTGTGTGTGTGTGTGTGTGTGTGTAATGACATTCTAGGCAGAGGAAGTAGCTTATAGAAACTAAATACAGGGCCAGGTGTGATGGCTCATGCCTGTAATTCCAGCACTTTGGGAGGCCGAGGCTGGCAGATCACCTGAGGTCAGGAGCACAAGACCATCCTGGCCAACATGGTGAAAGCCCATCTCTACTAAAAACACAAAAATCAGCTGGGTGTGATGGCGGGCATCTGTAGTCCCAGCTACTCAGGAGGCTGAGGCAGGACAATTGTTTGAACCCGGGAGTTGGAGTTTGCAGTGAGCCGAGATTGGGCCACTGCACTCCTGCTTGGACAACAGAGGAAGACTTCATCTCAAAAAACAAAAAAAAACCCTAAATACAGAAGGAAGGAAATATGATCCATTAGGTAAATGCAGGTAGGGAAGAGCTCTGCAAGAAGCTGGGTATGACTGAGGAATAGGGGAAGAGGCAAATTTGGAGCAGAATATAAGTAATCACAATAATAGTGAATATTTATTAGGTGTTTAGCATATGTTAGAACTCAATCAATCCTCTCAACACCACTGTCAGGGTTGTACTATTATTATCGCAGTTTTACAGAGGAAGAAGCTGAAAACCTAAGAAATAAATAACTTGCCCAAAGGTTCTCAGCTGGCAAGTGGATGAGCAAGGTCCTAACCCAGGAAGTCCAGTTTCACAGCTCACAGAGTAACCACTGACTTCCCACCTGCTCTCTGAACTTGCTCCTTATGGGAGTTTGCAGTTTATCCCAGGCATAGTGAGCTACCAAACAGTGTTAAGCCGAGGAATGACTGGATAGAGACTTGTTTACCTGTAGAAGTATTTCACTCTGGCATTAGTGAGAGCACAGAGGGAGAGGGCTCAAGAGTGGGGCGGGAGGCCAGTTCTGAGAGATGGTGATGACCCTGCAAAGGTCAGCTCGAGAGGCCTGAATCAGGCTTCAACCACACCCACTAAGGTCTCAGAGGACTTAGCAGCACAGAAATCACTGCCCCTCCACCTTTTCTTCCCACTTTCAATCCAGGACACACACACACACACACACACACACACACACACACACACACAAATGGTGACTCCAGACAGGTTATGTGAGATGACTGCATAATGCATATGGGCTGTTTCAACTTTTTCCATATGGATTTTTTTTTCCTGTGCTCCTTACAATGTGTTATTTTTGTCTTCTGGTGTAAAAGAATGTTTTTGCAATTTCATAGTTGAAAATCTTCTGCATCAAAAGTGAAAATCTCTACTTTGGAAAGTTTTTCTTAGCAGAAAACTTTCACTTGGGTCAAAGTCTCTTTTCCTATTAGTGAGTTTACATTTGACAAAAATTAAGACATGACACCCAGGTTAAATGCCACAGACTTGAATTTAAAGTTCTGGTGTAATGCCACCATCAGGTCAGCAGGTATGTCTTTCATTCCCTTTATGAAAACATTAGTTTTGACGAATAATCTCAATAGTCTCATTTGCCTGAGGACACACGGGGATTTCAAACTTGGCAAGTTTGCTAAGCTGTTTGATTTGGCCAAAATATAACTTCTTGGGTGAACATAAAAATGTTTAGGTTTGATTTTTGAGCGTCAGCTGTGCTGCCCCTCTCTCCTGGAGAGTTCTCCGAAGAACCAAGTCTAAGGGCATTTCAGCTCCAAATGGAGAGAACCAAGGAAATCGACAGAGACATTGCTCCGTTCATATCAACGTGTGGTCGTTATTTCTGGTGGAGAAGACCTGCTGGCGGCAGAAATGTCTGAGACGCTCAGAGGTACCTTTTCTCTCTTTAGAATGTGTTAAAGGCCAGAGCTAGTCCCCAATTTAACAAGTCCCTTTCTCTCCCCTCTTCTAAACCATTACTTGGTCCCACTCCATGACTTGAAGTCCTTGGCAGCCTATGAGCCTGGAGTCCAGACCACTTCATCAGACATCAGGGAGTGAAGCTCAGATGCCAAACTTGGGCTGATCCAGAGGCCATGATACTGGTTACCAGATCTAAAAACAATTATGGATTTTTACACTTTTTTTGAGACGGAGTTTCGCTCTTGTTACCCAGGCTGGAGTGCAATGGCGCGATCTCGGCTCACCGCAACCTCCGCCTCCTGGGTTCAGGCAATTCTCCTGCCTCAGCCTCCTGAGTAGCTGAGATTACAGGCACGCGCCACCGCGCCCAGCTAATTTTTTGTATTTTTAGTAGAGACGGGGTTTCACCATGTTGACCAGGATGGTCTCGATCTCTTGACCTCGTGATCCACCCACCTCGGCCTCCCAAAGTGCTGGGATTACAGGCATGAGCCACCGTGCCCGGCCCTTTTTTTTTTTTTTTTTTTTTTTTTTTTGACTAAAATGGGCTCACAAAATTCTTTGTTTCCTATATCTCAGCAGTTAATAGAGGCTTAATGTTAAGATATAAAAGAGCAATTGAGGACTGTGCCCCTATAGACAGGCCCACTCAACTGATCTGAAATAATCATCAGTGATGTTATGGCCCTCACAAAGGACTGGGACTGTGAGCAGGGGTGCAAACCTGGAAGTGGCGTAGGGTTAGCAGCTGCAGATTCCCCTGAGCTCCGCTTTCACTAAAGGCATGCATGCAAAGGCGTGTGCTCTGGCTGAGGGTCATGGGCAGTGTTCCCAGCTTCACAGATGGTCAGCACGTAGGAAGCCTAACCTACCACCTCAGCTTTTCAAGTTCCAGATAAGAAATGCAAACACAGAAGTTGATGGTTACGAGGACAACACCAAACGCCAGTTGCTACAGAATAGAAAGAGAACATGACCGAAAGAAGACCCGGTCAAGGGGAACGGACAAGCTACTTGGAGGAGGCTGCAAACGGAGTGACAACACGGGGACAATTATGACCCCAAGTCAAAGAGCACAAAGTGAGATCCTCGGATTAGCCCGCTTCTCTCTCATGAAGGCTTTAATTGGTATTTGTTCAGCATTTATACATTAAATCATGCAAGGCTACTATGGCATTAAGCTGACAGCCTCAGAATGACTTTTCTGTCACTCCTCCTACAGAACCCCGGCTCAGCCCTGCCTCCGGGGACCTTTTACTCTCTTCCCTCCAGTTTAACCTCCCCACTCCATGACCCCCACTCCTCGCTCTTTAGGGACAGCCGAGAACTATTTACTAACAACATAATATTTTACAAATCAGCACGTTTTAAAGAAATAACTTGCACTGCGTTTAAATAAAGTTGTACCCTAAATGAATAAAATCAAAATAATGACTTTGCATCAAAGAGCTGGAATCTTGAATGAACACATACAGGTGAAAAGCACATTACTTAAGACTTTTCAATTAATAGAATTTGTCATGAACCATTCAGCAAAGCATGGCTTCTGTTGTCCACTTTTTAGTATGGAACAAATTTTCCTTTTTCACTCAAGTCAAACCTGAGATTGAGTTCCCTTCGGGTCCCCATTTTGGCTTCTTTGCTATGTCTGTGAATGTTTTACCTTAGTTTTATTTTTGTGAAACAAGGTCTCACTCTGTTGTCCGGGCTGGAGTGCAGTGGCACAGCTGGCTCCTTGTGACCTCTGCCTCAGGGCCTCAAGTGATCCTCCTACCTCAGCCTCCTGAGTAGCTGGGACTACAGGTGTGTACCACCAAGCTCTACTAATTTTTAAATTTTCTGGAGAGGTAAGGTCTCACTATATTGCCCAGGCTGGTCTCAAACTTCTGGGCTCAAGCAATCCTCCCACCTCGGCCTCCTGAAGTACTAGGATTACAGTTATGAACCACTATGCCCAGCCATTTTTGCCTCATTTCATTCATTCATTCATCTAATGAAAAATCATTGAACACCTCCTAGGTGCTAGACATCGTTGGGGCTATCGGTGTACATCAGTGAATAAAACAGGAAAACACCTTCTTTCTCATGGAACTTCCATTCCATCAGGGAAAGGCGGACAATAAACAATTCGTCCCCATTATATGTATGATAAATAACCAGAGCATATCGCGTATTGGGGGTGGTAAAGGGCTAGAGTGAGGGCTGAGCAGGCATGTCAGCTGCAACTTTAAACGAAATGGTTCAGGTGAGCCTTGCTTTGAAGGTGACATCTGAGCCAAGACAAAGGAGACGAGGGAATCTGTGACGCGGACACGCAGGGGAAGGAAGAGTCAGGTGACCTTTCAGGTTTTCCTTCTGTGTTATAAATTGCTGTGATGTGCATCAAATTCTCCAGTGTAGGGGGGAGAAATTGCTTCCTTCCACCCTTCTGGATCTTTGACTGGTCTACAAATTGACATAAGACAGATTAACAGAAGAAAAATAATTTTAATTATGTACAGATGCATGGGAATCCCGCGAAGCAGCAGCCAGATGATTGAAACGAATGTATCATCTGAGCTACAGAGAGGAATAGGGCTTTGGGGCTTCTGAGGGGTGCTGAAGGCAGATTACGGGAAGGTGAGGAAAGGCTGCCTTGGTGTGCAGACTGCAGCCCTTCAGGTGGTAAAAGCTGTCTCTTCATAGCTTTCTTCCTGCTACAGACGCCTTTACTGATGAACAGTAATGACATTTCCTTTATAAGTGTAGATTTCCTTTACAAAAGGAGAAGTTTATACTTTAGGCAGTTGAGGGGAAGGTAAAAGAGCATTTCCTGTGTTGGCTGGTTCTCAGTTTTCTTTAGCTCAAAATAATATGCCTAAGCCATACTTTCAAGCAACATCTTCTGAAGCCCGTCGCCAACATCTGCGGATCACTCTTCCAAGCCCTTCAGTACCCATCCCTCTCAGTGTCATACCAGAAACACATATTAAAACATACATGTGCTTCCTGGCTGTCAAAACAAATTCGGAAGAGGATGGGACTCTGTAGCAATTATTGTGCACTTCCCTTCGTAATACTTCTAACCCCTATCTTTCAACTGGATACCTCTGAAGACCATTCTCTGTGAAGTCCAGGAAGGAGCTCTAATAGATATTGTGAGGCTATGCAGGAAACCATGTTTATCCTCTTCCATAGCTAAAAAAAACTCTTAGTTACTTTTCATTATTTTTGAATATCGCCTCATTCTGAGAACGGCCTCCCTTAAACCACATCCTCACGGTTCTGCAATGCCTTGTCCTCACTTTTAGTCCAGAGTTCCTCACTCTTCCCACATACCTGCTGCTCTGCCGTCTCAGCTGACCCTAAGCTCTTTGCACAGCCACACAGATGTGTGGCCTGGCAGCTCCCATTCCCGCCCGTCCTCTCCCACTGCCCACCCCGCTGCAACAAGATCTGGACTTCTTAGAAGTGAAATCTGAAAAACCACATCACAGGTATGAAGAACAGACAATGAAAACAATTTAAAATAATTATATGGCTCTCTAAGTTGGGAGTTACTGGGGACTTCATTATCCCTCCTTTCCACATTCTTCAGAGAGCAGAAGCAGCTTTCAAAGCCACAGTATAATCAGCAAGTCAAGCTTCCCATTAGGCTAGCGGCCTGTGCAGGATTTAATGACAGAGGGGAGAGGACACTTGCCTGCCTGTTACCCAAGCCAATAAGAAGAGAATCAAGAGGCTTGATCTTAGATGACAGTGATTCCTGAGATGAATGCTCTTGACTCTTGAGTTTTTTAGAAGCCCCTGACTTCGTAAGTACACAAACTACAGAAAAGGTACTATTAGATATGAACTGTCGATACTGGAGGCAAGTCCCTTATTAATAAACCACCTTAGAAGTTAGCCAGGTGTATAGGAAGCACTGTGCTTCCCCCACACTGAAGGTCTGGGTGTGGACTCTAACTGTCCACTCAAATGAACACATGCTTGGTCACTCCTATTTGTGACTAGCAGGTAAGTACACAGAACTGCAGATGGTCAGAATACTTGAGAAAAGAACCCAGCATTTAGATAAAAGTTCTAATTATTAATAACACGAACAGCACTTTCAGCAGCTCAAGAACAATCCTTCAAAATGAATGAAGAAGAAAAATGAGAAGCTGATTGGAGTGGCTTCATTATGGGTAAGCATTCACTTATGTAATCTTAGTAGGAATTCAAAATGCCCTTTACTAGGCTGTTAGAGAAATTCACTTCCTTTTTTGTAAGACCACTTTGTTTGATGTCCTTATATTATAGCTAGCAAATGTATTAATTAACATCCTGATTACACTTCTATCAAAGCGGATAATTTAGGGGGGTGGTAAGCAGTTATTAAAGAAGACGACCCATGAGAAGTGCCTATTTTACTAGACACAATAGCAGAATCTTTAGGGTGACAAGTGAAAGCAAATAGCGTGAGAACACTAATTTGAGCACGTACAATTCCTGCCTCAATTTTCAGAATTAGAGAGCTTTAAAGTTGAAGACGATCTTAAAGATCCTAATCCTATTCCCTCTCTTAAAGGAAACTGAGGCCCAATATTACAGCCTATCAAATGCCCTTTGGAAACACAAGATGAAACAGGGCACACAGTCTCAGACTGACATAGTTTAGCTATGTCCCCACCCAAATCACAGTACTCCCATAATTCCATGTTGTTGGAAGGGTCCTGGTGGGAGAAAATTGAATTATGAGGGTGGTTCCCCCCATACTGTTCTCACGGTAGTGAATGAGTCTCACGAATTCTGATGGTTTGAGAAGGCGAAGCTGTTTTGCTTGGTTCCTGTTCACCCTTTGCCTGCTGCCATCCACATAAGACGTGACTTGCTCCTCCTTGCCTTCCATCGTGATTGTGAGGCCTCCCCAGCCATGTGGAACTGTACGTCCTTAAACCTCTTTTTCTTTATAATTTACCCAGCTTCAGATATGTCTTTATCAGCAGTGTGAAAACTGACTAATATAGAGACATCACGATCCAAGCAGCCCCAGGACCTGAGGAGTTGCTGGTGGGAGAGGTCCGTGTGTCAGTTCTGCCAACAGCACCCAAGGAAGAGAGGAAATGGGTCCTGTTCTTAAGCAACTGTGAAGAACAAGAATGAAGGCTATAGCTCTGACCAGGGCTGACTAAAGAAACAGTCCATGGCGGCTGACCCTGAGCCTACAGAGAGGAGGACTTGCCCCAGAGTGATTGAACCATAGCACGGTGTGCTGCATATCCGAGGAGGAGGAGGTAGCATGTTAAAAAGTCAGGTGTACAGGGATGCTCTCATTTTCACTCCCATCTAGGTCTTGAGCCCACTCCTGCATGGGAGAAGGGGAGGCCTGACCTCTGTTCTTTCTCCTTCCTCACGTACTCTCTTCTCTCTCTTGTTCTTCTGGTAGCTACTCAACACCAGGCAAGACACTGAGGTTCAAGTTTGGGCTCAGTGAGGAGCAAAGAGACCCCATGAACCTCTAGCCCATACCTCATCTTACTCTGCACATAGCCAGCAATGACCCCAAATTTATGTATGGATCCTTTAGGGACCACAGAGGAAAAAAGGCTGATTGGCAGGGCAGAATTTATTAATATAAGGTATCCTTCTGAAATCCCATTTGGGCTTGTCCACGGACACAGAAGCAGGTTGATAGGGCTCCCATTGGCTAAGACTGGGACAATGTGAGCACCAAAAAATAAATGCATAATTAAGTAATGAATTGTAAACTACTGAAAAACAGGAAGTGGGGCATCCATACACATGATAAATACGTAAACAAATGGGAGAAGGAGCCCTTGTTTTCAGTAGAATGCCCAGTGCCACTGATAAGTGCCAAAGTCAGAAAATCATTCTTTTGCAATCATCAGGGTAAAACCAGCTCAGGCAGACGTTTCGACAAAGAGGAGAGTATTTACATGGTCTTCAAGTGTCTTCCATTTACTGCTTATTAGCTGCAAGGCCAAAAAAGAAAATAAAAAGCAACTATTGTAACAGTAGATAAATCAGCCAAAACTCTTCCAGGATGAACAAAATTAACATCTCTAACGGGAAGAGTTGGACATGGGGTCCCTCCAGATGAGACACCCTGACAAGGATATAACACTTTTTATATAATATTCCTTCCCAGAATGTATATCAATCGCCTCATAAGGATACATCAAAATTATGAATGTTCTATTAAATAAGGGAGAACTATACTCTTTAATGTCATAAAAGACCAACGAAAGGGCTACGGACATTTTCCAGATTAAAGAAGATCCTAGAACTCCAACTGCCTGTCAGTCTAGCGGCTTGGGGTTAATAATAGGGTTCATCACTCCTTACATAAATAATCTGCAGGTGGAAAATCAGTTTTTAAAATTTCGCAGACCTCTTACATAGCCTAGCCCATGTTGAGGCAAAAATAAATAAAACCAGCATTGCCCTTGAAGTTGAGCTTGACAATCGGTCACAATCCCATTTTGCCTCTGGGCTCTGCTTCTTAACTAGTATTTTTTTTTCCCTGAATTGTGAATTCACAGCATTTTGACCATAGCTTTTGCTCTGTGGCAAAAATAGATTTATCCTTATGGAAAAATTTATAGCATAGAAATAGATTTATACTTGTATTATTCTACCTTGGTTGCTGGGTCTTTAATCTCCTTTCCAACTGAACTTTCAAAAATGTAACCCAAGAGGAGATAAACAGCCCATATAATAAAAATAACCTTCACTGAGTTGGACACAACTGACTTTAATCTGAGGTTCTAGTTCATTTACAAATTAAAAATACATCAAATAAATTGTATCACTTCTTCCACGTTGCATTATAGGCTTTATTTAGATGATGGTTATTAGACACAATTAGATACCAATCTATTTTCACATCACCCTCCCTTACCCCACAAATACACAGAACCTAAAGCTAGAAGGAACTGCTAGAAGTGGAGCAGACCTCTTTCCTCTTTCCTGCCTTCCAGTGACAAGATACCAGGGGCCCCACTTCAAAGACGAGGCAATCATGGCCAGGGGCTGACTTAAGGGCACGCACGCAGGTAATGACAGAGACAAGGTCAGGATGCTCCCGGGGCTTGGATAAGTGTTCTCTCTACTCTTCTAAACAAATGCAGAACATCATGAAATTGCACACTTTATGGTCTAGCTTTCTAGCTCATCTTGCGAATCACTAATATGATTTGATACCTTCCATTTAATTTCCCACTATTTGAATAGTCTCCACACTCTCCCCATGGCAACAGAAATAAAGTTTGTGAATTTTGTGCCATAGCAATAGTAGAAAGAGTCAAAGTGACAAAGAGCCACTGAAACAGAAGCTGGTGTTATAATTATGCATTAGTTACATTTACCAGTGGTACATCTACAAGAAGTGCATTCACGTCAGACAGTGTGGCTAAAAAGTAACTCTCCCCAAAGCCCCAGTGTTCCCAAGAACAAAAGAGGCTACATTTATACAGCATAGTATCTTTGGAAAATAATCTCTGGCTTTGAATCCAAGACGGAAGCCGAGATTTGCTTGAGTGCATGAGAAAATGAGAAGAGAGCGATGAAAAGCTACTGTCACGAACACATTACACCTTTTAAGCAGTGAGAAATTCATTTAATAAATTGATTGAAGCCCGGGATCTAATTACATCTAAAAGAGGCATCAACCTGACATGCTAATAAGCTCATGCTCAAACTGTATACGCGGAAGCTCTGCTGTGCGTGCCTTTAATAATGCATCACCTAAAGGATGTTCTGTATTCATTAAAGCAGTACAGCAACGGGGCATGAATTATTTCCACAGTCTACTTTGGATACAAATATCTCTCATGCAGGCAGTCTATTAAGCCACATTCCCCTTTCCCAGTCAAGGTGCATGAGATGTGGCTTCTAAGGGCTGGGAGCCTGGTTGTAAAAAGTAATGCTGAAACGTAGCGAGGAAGCACAGGCACCTTTACCCAGACAAACAACGAAGGGCACATTCTGCTATCTAATTACCGGCACCCTGTGTTTAAAATAACTTGAATGTGTGAGGCCAATAACACAAACTGCCAAACTGCCTTACAGAAACTCAAGCTTCCGTTAGTTCAGTTTAAAGTGGCAGCACATTTTCAGATGGGCACCAGCAGCAGCAGATACGCAGTCCCACAGTTCAGCTCTCCTTGAGATGCTCCAAAAAGGCGGCTGAGTTCTAAGAGCTCTGCTCTGTTTGTGATCTGGGAGTGACTTGGGGACCGGGAGGTGCAGAAGAGTTCTTTTAAGCGGTGAGCAGAGGATGACATCTAGGCTTGGCTATGGATTACTGCCGGCACGCTCTTAACTGGTTTACTGCTTCTGCCTCGGCACAGTGCAGTGCTGTAAAACTTCTCAGCTCAAAACCCTTCCACATCTCCCCATCTAACTCAAAAACTGAAGGATGTGCACTGGCTTACAGAGTCCTCTTCCCCACCCTCATCTCCTGCCACTCTCCTGGTCGCGCCACACTCCGTGACAGCCACGCTGGCCTTCCTGCTGTTCCCTGAGCACCTTGGGCACACCTCTGGCACAGGCGGCACCTTCTTCCTGGAACTCTGCTCCAAGTACTCACGTGACTCCCACAATCTCCTCCAAGTCTTCATCAGACCTCACCTTGTCAGTGAGGCCTGCACTGATCACTCACTGACGGTCAATCCTCATTATTCACAAATTGTGTATTTGCGCCACCTCCGGGCTTTTAGCTCTCATACCACGAGTGCTCTTTCTGCCTCCTATTTAGTGCCCTTTTGTGTTTTTGGCGATTTCACTGCTAAAAACGGCCCCCAAGTACAGTCCTGAAGCACCGTCTAGCGTTCCTAAGTACAGGAAGGCCGTGATGAGCTTTACGGACAAAACACGAGTGTTACAAAAGCTTGGTTCAAGCACAATTTACGGTGCTGTTGGCCGTGAGTTCAACGTGAATGAATCAACCACTTACGGTACAGAAGGTGTCTTTAGGCAGTTACGTACTGATCAGATGATGATAATGTGACCGGATCCTAGCAGGAACTTAACCCCGTATTACCCCAGGAGCGATGGCTCGGTTGTCACTAATTCAGTGTTTGTAAAATGATACCGACTGTACTGGACACTGCAACCTTCTTCCAGAGCTCCAGGTCCCCCTCACCCTGCTCTATGTTTTTTCCATAGCATTTATCACGTCCTAACACATCATATCATTCACTTATGTATTAGGCTTGTTAATTATCTAACCAGTTAGAGAGTAAACTGTCAGGGAGTATGTGCTTGTGCTGTTCACTACTACATCCCCAGCACACAGCACAGTTGCTGACATGTAATAGGCACTCAGCAAATATTTGTTTGATCAGTAAACGGATAGATGGACGGAGTCACAGCCTCCCCTGAAGCAGGGGTCTGACAGGTGCCTTCCTAGAGGATAAGTCCCACATGAGTGTACCCAGGAAAACAAAGGAGTAAGGTGGGGATTCTGTCCTGGAGAGGAGCTATCAGGGAGAGGTCAGAGAAACACTTTCCAGTCAGCTGAGCCTAAAGGGAGGCAGAGGCTGGATGGGGAGCAAAGAGTTGACCTGCAGGCTCTGAAGCTGAGCCCAGGCAGACTGTAGACGCAAAGTGCAAGCCAGCAAAGGGCACAGGATACAATGGCCTCCAAACAGAAATGGGGGTGCCAAGTGCCATCGTATTTGCATTAATCCTTAGTAACTAAAATCCCTGGTGTCGTGCCTCCTGGAATAAGCTCCACAGAGTTGCCCACATAAGGAGCAGCTTTGTTACATATCAGTGGCTGCAGGTCCACGTCTGCCCTGGCAACTCTATGCCTAGTGTTCCATTATTGGAATGCTACGCATGTGAGAGTTATTTATATCCTACTGTTCAAGGTCATCGCTGAGGTCTGAGTGCAAAAATTCAAAAAATTGCAACCTCAGGCATAAATGGGTTAATTGGTGGCTCAACTCTGACTCCCCAGCTTACAGTCTGTCCATGGGATTTCGGTACAGAGGTGAGGTCTCTCTCAATTCTGATTCACTCCAGCACGTGTTGGACCTTGGTGTCAGTGTCAGTATCCCTGAAGGGTGACTACACCTTATTCTGCCCCAAATGAACTTCCCATAGCTATGTAATTTATATTGTGTCCGCTTACTCGAAACACACACACACACACACACACACACACACACACACACACACCCCTTTAATGCCCGAATGTCCCAGTAGCTAACAGAACATGAACCTTATTTATACAGAAAGATTAAATTCTCACTTTCACCCCAGCAGGTAGGTATTAACCCAGTAACAGGTAGAGAAACTAAGGCTTAGATAAGTTACATACTTTGACCAAGGTCACAGAACTGGAAAGGACAGGATGTGATCCCCAAATCTGCCAGACTCCAAAGTTCACGCTCTATTCTCTACACTACATCATTAAATAACTCCCTTAAATCCTTTTTAAATGAATTGATAAAAAGTATGGCTCTGCTTTTCCAACAACTTTATTTCAATAGTGACATACCATTATTCAAACAAAACAACTTATTTCACTTATTTTCAGGGAATTCATGTAATTCCATTTAGTTTTCAAGGTGTCCACTGACTACAATATTTACATTTTAAAGACCTGACAGTTTAAAGCTAAAACTGTCACAGAAACTAACATCACGTAAACTAGGCTATTGGGAGATGACATGGTGCTGTCTCAGGTCTGCTACTCTCCTCTCTGGGCAAATCATTTCAACTCTCTAAGCTTCTATTTTTCTCATCAATAAAATGGAGACAACAGAAACAAGGCCTTGTCTGACTAATCCACTGAACCAACATGCTCTGTTTTGGTACCAGTACCATGCTGTTTTGATTACAGTAGCCTTGTAGTATAGCTTGAAGTCCAGCAGCATGATGCCACCAGCTTTGTTCTTTTTGCTTAGGATTTTCTTGGCTAGGCGGACTCTCTTTTGGTTTCATATGAAGTTTAAAGTGTTTTTTTCCAGTTCGGTGAAGAAGGTCATTGGTAGTTTGATGGGGATAGCATTAAACTATAAATTACTCTGGGCAGTATGGCCATTTTCACAATATTGATTCTTCCTAACCATGAGCATGGAATGTTTCTCCATCTGTTTGTGTCTTATTTCCTTGAGCTGTGGTTTGTAGTTCTCCTTGAAGAGGTCCTTTACCTTCTTTGTTAGTTGTATTCCTAGGTATTTTATTCTCCTTGTAGCAGTTGTGAACGTGAGTTCGCTCATGATTTGGCTCTGTGTTAGTCTGTTACTGGTGTACAGGAATGCTTGTGATTGCTGCACATTGATTTTGTATCCTGAGACTTTGCTGAAGTTGCTGCTCAGCTTAAGGAGAGTTTGGGCTGAGATGATGGGGTCTACTAAATATACAACCATGTTGTCTGCAAATAGAGACAATTTGACTTCCTCCTTTCCTAATTGAATATCCTTTATTTCTTTTTCTTGCCTGATTTCTCTGGCTAAGACTTCCAATACTACATTGAATAAGAGTGGTGAGAGAGGGCATACTTGTCTAGTGCCAGATTTCAAAGGGAATGCTTCCAGTTTTTGCTCATTCAGTATGATATTGGCAGTGGGTTTGTCGTAAATAGCTTTTATTGTTTTGTGATACAATCCATTCAGAGAGGCTCCACAACAAGTCTAAATAGTCTGTAAGTGGAAGTAATGATGAAAATAATCTAGACCATTCGAGAATCAAACGTGAAGTTACAGAATCATTTGGGGAAAGGTCATGATAGGGGGCACTCTGGTGAGATGCTGATAAAACTTGCCCAGGAACAGCTGATGGACTGTTTGCTACTCCTGCTGCTGGCACCTTCACCAGCCACTCAGTGGTCAGAGTACACAGTCAGCAGATCACATTTTAAGCCCACACAGGTCAGATGGCATGACACAGATGTCATCACTGTGCAAACCCTCTCCCAGATGCCTGTCTCTCATTATGGAGGGAAAGGGTCCAGAAAAACGCTTCTCAGCAACAGGAAAACATTTCACGCCACACTCTTTGTGGCCAGTGATTCCAGAGCATCCATCTATGATTGGACGAACAGCACTTTTGAGGTGCATATATGACAAACTCACACAAGAACAGCCTGCACTGATTTCTTGAGGTCAGGTCCTGTCCCTACTTGTCATAAGGAAAATTCCTTTCTACCTACATTATGCTGGAAAGGGGCCAAGGAGTTCCTTGTGGTCAAGGCTCCACTAGGAAGGTGCTTCCATTGAACAGGAGAGAATCACTCTCCACCTCACCTAACAACCTTCCCTCTCCTTTGAACCACAGGCAAGAGACCTGGAACCCTTAGGCTACTAAAGATTTTCTCAGATTCAGAGATTCAGCCCCTCACCCTCCTATTTTGCCATCCCAAGAGCCAAGGACCACAGCCAAATTCCACACAGAACTCGAATTGAAGTCTTTATTCAGACCAGCAAAGGTTTCTTGGTTCCGACAGGACTCTCATGGCCAGCCTTGAGGAAGAGAGGCACCCAGGCCACACTGTAGTTTATCACGATTGAGTCAAAGGCAAATAGTGGTAGACGATCTTGCTAAAACCTTTTGGAAAATTAAATCTGCTATCTAACAAGAAATGAAACACAAAACACGTAATATATAAAACCTGTCTCTTGAGTCTCCCTCTGGATCAATCCCACTGGAGTGAGTGACCACACAACCCAAGAGGGAACACGTCTGTCTCAAATACACCACGTCCAACTCCGCTGTAGGAACTCACTTGAGAAATCCTAGGGAACCTAAGCTCTTAACACTCAGTCTTTTTATTAAAACCACAGACTGCAGGAAGGGTACCTGATCTCAACTGCAACACAAATCTAAGTAATCTTGGAAATATATTGCTATGACAATTACTCCTATCAATGAAGTGAGCAAATAACATTACTAGGCAAGTAACAGTATTTGTAGATTTACATCACGATGGTCATGTGTCATACTGAGCTCTGAGCTGCTGCCCCCGTCAGGAAGCCTCTGCAAGTCCGTTTCCCCGAGTCTCCTAATAAGAACCCTCTTCCCCACTCCCAGCTGAAGAACAGAGATTCGAATAATGCGGGAAGCAAGCTCACCCGACTGCCTCCCATCACTCACTAATCACAACTCAGGCAGCACCTGTAGGGTACCCATGATGTATATTTTTAATTAACTTCTTAGCAGATCCTCTGTAGCCTGCAGCTAGCAGCATTTCCCAGAAATGGAATGCCTACTTGAACCTGTCATCTCCATTTCAACAGTAAGGCCATGCCCCTGTTGATGCTTTCCAGAAGTCTGGGAAATAGTCTTACAGGGAACTAGATCCTTCCCTGCGATGGAAATAAGGCGAGCAATCCTCCAAAATCCACAGAAGGATGCCTATAGGACTCAGCCAGCAACCAGGAGAGGCTGGGCATTCCTTCTTGAACGGCAGAGTCCCTCCCCTGCAGGCTTCTTACACACAAGAAGCAACTCTAAGGAAACAGTGGGAAGACGAGGGCAGAGAAGAGGAGAAGTCACATATAGGAAAACTGGTGGACAAATGCATCCTGTGAGAACAAACGGGGCAACTCGTTTTTCCCAGGTGTTTGTGTCTGTAGATCAGTTGCCTCTATATGGTTCTCTCATTCCTCACCTCCTCCAAAGAGCTGCCCTCCAGCACCCTCCCTCTCTTAGAGCTGCTCAACAAGCTTGTTGTCACTGTATTTTCAGTCCTTTTGTGGTCCCACACCCTGGGAAAGTTAGTAAAAATCTCCCATTCAGGTTCTTCGGGGTCCTGGCCCCTGTGACCATGTAAATGTAAGATACTGAATATTCAAACATATTTACAGTTGCTCATGACCATCATCCAGGCTGTCTATGAAGCCACGGCGTGTCAGGGAAGAGGAGTCCTGAGGAGTCATCTGGCCCAGTGACTCTCAAATGTTAATATGTATATACTGTCCAAGATCCTGCATTTCTAACAAGCTCCTATGAGAGACCGATGTGGATATTCCTCAGACCCTACTTAGGAGAGCTAGGATCTAATGCAAGGCTCTTGCTAAATGCAGAAACACTGGCTGTGTTAAGGCCAAGCATCAAACACAAAACAGGAAGGTACAGCAGTCCCTGGCCTCCAAAAATTCAGTGGCATTTTGCCCGATAGAAGAAGCGTCCGGAGAGTGTGCCCTATGGTACTAGAAAGCCAGCACTAAAGTCACGGAGGCTTGCGAGAGACCTGCACGGGCTGGACTGAAGAATGAGGAGCTGTTCTGCACCATTGCCAGCAAGGTGAGTGAGAGGAATTTGGAATGGCAGGTGGAGCCAGGCTTATATAAAATGCTAAAGAATAAAGCATTGTTTGCAAGCATGACAACCAGAGAATTGGTCTTAACCTTTACTTTGCAAATAATCACAATTTACGGTTCTTAGAAGACAAAGTATTCATCTTGTTCATTAAGTAAGCAGTTGGGCAGTATCAGAAAATTTGTTAGTATACCAAGATAAAGTCTTTGAATGTGCAGACAGGTGGATCAAAATAAAAATGGCAGTAGATCTGTATAGCAACACAAAGTGAATGCTGTCTGTAGCTGTAATCATCGTCCATCTTAGGACTCACAAAATGGGTAAGAAAACTCCTGCCTTTCTTCTTGGTATAACAGGAAGAGGAAATCTATTCACCCATGGTGCTACAGAACATGTAAATTTTCACGTGCTCTTCTGTGAGCAAATGCACTTATGGTTCAAAACCCTCCTTACTAAGAGGATTAGGATTCAAATGCAGTTAGCACATACTAGCTCTGTGATCTGGGACATACCCCTGTGTCTGATTCTCATTGATGATAATATCTAAATCCTTACTTAACAATATAATTACACAAGAGTAAGTTAATTCTAACAGGGATTTTTTTTTCTAAACTAAAACAGTGAATTTTGTTCTCAGCAATTCCTCATTCCTAGTGGTTGTCTGGCTGTTCAGAAACTCAGAGTCAAATCTAATGAGTCAAATCTTATTTTCCTCTGTATTACAAAAAGAATACGCCATTCTTCCTACAAGGCTTTCTTCTCCAAAGAAGAATATGTCATCAAGAAAGGACAGGAAGAGGAAACAAAAACCCAGTCCCTTGTGACACAGTGAACCATAGGAAGGAAAAGACAAGGAAGAGGATGAAATTATTCAGTCCCATGATCTCGCTTCCCCTGCCCTCAGCTCACCCCGTGGCTCCTGAAAGGGACGTCTGTCATGTAGGTAGAGGTAAAAACCCAATCAGACAGGCTCTGGTTTACTTCCTGGTTGGGACTCTGATAGACCACTCTTGCAAGATGTATGCCACAAAAACATAGGGTGATCTTATCACAATATATGTACTTAGGCAGAGTGAAGGAGGTGGGGGCTTGGCTGGCATTGCTAAGCCTTCCTCAGCAACCCCTGGGAAGAAGAGATCCAGAAGTTTCTGCATTAAAGGTAGTGAGATGAAGGCCAGAAAACCAGGCTAAGGTGCACCGTGATGGATGGCAAGGTGAGCCTGCCACGAAGTACACACCTTGCCAGGGCCTGACCAGGACTCAGAAAGGTCTGCCTAGTTAATAATGGGGTGAGCTCGGCATAGTGGCTCACACCTGTAATCCCAGCACTCTGGGAGGCTAAGGCAGGTGGATCACTTGCACTCAGGAGTTCAAGACCAGCATGGGCAACATAGCAAGACCTCGTCTCTACTAAAAAATTTTAAAAACTAAACAAAACAATAATTAGCTGGATGTGGTACCTGTAGTCCCAACTACTTGGGGGACTGAGGCAGGAAGATCACTTGAGCCTGGGAAGTTGGGGCTGCAGTAATCCAACCTGAGAGACAGAGAGAGACCCTGTTTCCAAAAAAAAAAAAAAAGAACTCGGGTGAGGCCAAGTTCACCACCTTTTCCTCATCAGACTCACTCTAGACTCAATTAAGAAACACAAACACCTTCTTGGATTCTAATGCCGAGTCTTTCAATACACATAAAAATGGAAACATTTACATTTTAAAGAAACACAACACCTAGAATGCACGCTGCTGGAGGATGGGCCCAGAAAGTCACAGGTCAACACAGGATACAGACTGTGGCAAAAGATGGCATTTTACGATCACCATAAATGCACTTAGGCTGGCAGGTTAACCACTGGAAATAAAAAATTAAGTTAAATCTATATTTCAAAAATCAACCAATTTGCCAAGTGTGGTGGTGTACATCTATAGTCCCAGCAACTCAGGAGGCTGAGGCAGGAAGACCATCTGAGCCTGGAACGTGGAGGGTGCAGTGAGTCATGATGGCACCACTGCACTCTAGCCTGGGCAAAGAGCCAGAGCCCGTCTCAGAAAATAAACTGATTCTTCTTTCTCTCTTCCTCAAAGGAGTGGGAATAGTGAAGGATCATGCATTCTTTCACTTAGAAAACATCTGTGAAGTGCCTACTATGTGCCAGGCCCCATGCTAGGAGGCAGGGATTCTATGGGGGGTAGTCTTTTGAAAAGCTAAAGAAAAAACGGATTCGGTGGCTTGTGGATCTCCAACTTAGGAATATCTGCCCTGTATAAAAATTAATTTTAGATGGAGTGTAGAAGGACATTCTCAGGTGATGACCAAAGGCAGAAACAATACAGGAAAAGAATGAGAGACTTGATTGCATGTAAATGTGTAACTGACATACCAAACTTCTGTAAACGTTTAAGAGAAATAGAAGGTTGCACTCAGTCCTCAGAACCGAGGCAGGGCAAAAAGCAACACTACTTTGCTGAAGGGATGTCTGAATTAGAAGTAAGATAGAGCTAGGAAGCCCAGAAGCTTGAAGACCAGAACAATTCTTCTTCCTCGTCGGCAAGGAGGGCCTGACCCAGCATGCAGTGAGATAAAGGAGCAGAGGAGGAAGACGGCAGTCATCAGCATGGCCGTGGGAAGGAGATGCAGGAGCAGACACTGGCACTCGCGGGAGAAATTAAAGGTAAAGCCTCCACTTCCCCCAGCAGGGCAGCTGTGTCTGGACCGCTGTTTGTAACACAAGGATGTAAGGTAAGAACAACCCCAGACGGGGTGGCCATTCATCCAGTCAGTGGCTCAGGTTAAACTGGTGACTCCCTTTCTCCCGATCCCTCGGTGCTGTAAACCAAAAATAAAATCCCAAGCCCCCCAGCCGACTGAATGGACCCCTCCTCTTGGCTAAAGGGATTCAAAAGTAGACCTGAAAAACTAGTTGAGGCCATGATGGGAAGAAGGGGTTGAACACGCCTCATTTACTCTCTTCCCTTCGAAATTCAGGCACTACTGACCAGCACTGACATTAAAACAGATCTTAAGACAAAACAGACTCTTCGTGGCAGTAAGATACCAAATTCCAAACTGACTGTAGTATAGCATTACACGACAGATAGCAGGCCTTGAAAGAAATTAAAGGATTTTACCCTAAAATATATCTCTTTGACATATTTTGAAATGGCCCTGCAAAGCTGTCTCTTGTGGGGGAAATTTACACTCTGTGGAGAATCCCCTTCCCTTTCCAGGTCTTTTTCTGATCCTGAAGAGACTGGCCCAGAGTTCAGCACCTTTTAAAGATCTGAAGAGGAAACAGTCGCCATCTACGGCCTCGAAGAGCGGCCACTTCATCTACTTAATAAGAACCTTGGTCTCCACGACCCCTTATCTTAAACCAGACATTCCTTTTTATCGACCCTATGTCTTTAGACAGTAACTTTTTTCCCACTTGTTAATCAGAAAATCTTTAACTCCGCCCGTGACCTGTAAGCCCCGCTTCAAGCTGTCCTGCCTTTCCAGACCAAACCAATGTGTAACTCATGCATTCATTGATGTTATGTCTCCCTGAGGTATAAAAACAAGCCATAAGCTAAAGAAACAGGTTCTCAGGACATCCTGAGACTGTGTCTTGGGCCTTGGTCATTCATATTTGGTTCAGAATAAACCTCTTTAAATATTTTACCAAGTTTGACTCTTTTTATCAACAGTGACACAGACTACAACCCTCCCCATCACGCCCTGAACCACTGCTCTTTCTAGGGAGTCAGTAGGTAACCCATAGTCATTCTCAGGTACCCCTCAATTCCAGATCCTGTCCCACAGGCCCCACACTCCAGACCATGGAGGAGAAATCTGCATCAGTCCCATTTCACTAGACAGTAAAAGGGAGCGGTCAAGAGCACAGACTCCAGAGCCCTGTGCTTGGATTCAAGGCCCAGCTCCACCACTCGCTCACCCTGTAATCTAAGTGCTTGGATTCAAGGCCCAGCTCCACCACTCGCTCCCCTGTAATCTAAGTGCTTGGATTCAAGGCCCAGCTCCACCACTCGCTCCCCTGTAATCTAAGGTGAGTTACTCAACCTCTCTATGCCTCAGTTTCATCTGTACAGTGGTGAAAATAATAGCACCTACTTCACAGGGGTTTTATAAAGATTAAATAAATTGAATATGTAAAAGGACTTAGAACTCTCCTTGCAGGAGTGGGAACAAGCCATGTGGGAGGGTTTTTCTCTGAATAAATTATACTTGAGTGTGTGTGCGTGCACATACACAGGGACACACATCTTCAAAGCTGTAATAACTCAAGTACCTTCTAATTGATTTTGAGATGTTATCGGATCTCACAAGAGGAGCAGATAATTTTACTTTCCAAAGTTGGTGAATATTTTAGATGAATTAGACTTGTTCTTAACATTTGTCCATTTCCCTAGATTATTTGTAATTACAGTAACTACTTCATAGGATACAGAATTTCAATTAGGAGGAGTAAATTCAAGAGATCTGTTGTACAATATGGTGACTACAGTAAGTAACAATGCATCGAAAATTGCTAGAAGAATTTTGTTTAAATCTGCAAAAAAAAACCATTCTGCTAAATTACTTGATACTGGCCAATAGTTACCTTTTCAGAAAAAAAAAATGTTCTATTAACATATAATGAGCTTAATGTTATTTTAAATGAATTAAAAATTTTTTTTTAAAGGACTGTCCTGGCAGAATTCTGTGTTCTTTGCTGCTGCTGCTGCTATTATTACGATTACTATTAGAGTTTGGGCTATTCTGAGGACGTGTTTTAGAAGAGCTTCATTCCCAGCCCTGCATCCAGTTCCTCATCTTCCTCTGTAAGACATTAGGGCATCTCCTTTCAGCAGCTCCCTCAGAAAAATCCTATCCTCAAAGATAAACAGCTGCCCCACTCCTCTCTCCTATCCAAGGATGAACTCAATCCCTTTTCTTCCTTTACAACTTTCTCCCTCATCCCGTATCTCGGATGTGGCACAGCATCTGCTAAAATAGTGACAGTAATAAAGTAAGAAAGACAAACGTTCCTCTAAATTCCTTATAAGGCAAAGTCATTCTCAAAGAAACTGCGGCAAATGCAGTGTTTTGGCACGTCGTGCATTAATGAGAAAAACAGGGACATGATGGTGGAGGATCAACAGCAGTCATGGCACGGTGTACCTGCAGCCACATGTCACCGCATCCCGCAGGGAGAAACTGCTCAGCTGCCAGACCACTTGGAAATCTTCCTCTTAAGACCTGGTAATCAAAATCGCAGAAGAGTCACCACCTGTCCATTCAGCATAGATTTCCACTGAGGAGCGTGCTGGGGTTACAGCATTAAACAAGAGTAAGATATGATCCCTGCCTTCAAAGGACTTGTAGGCTGGTGGGTTGCAACCAAGTAGACTGTGACTATTACCATGAAAGGTACAGGGTTCCAGCTCCATTAGGAACTGGATACTCTTTATAGTATCTCCGTCTTACAGAGAAGGAAATGAAGGCACAGAGACGTCATCAGTTAATAAGTAATGGAGTAAGTAGTAGAGCCAGGAGTCAAACCCAGGCAGTTCAGGCTCCAGATCTGTGGCCTCAAACACTATGCTCTGGTGACTAGTGATCAACACCTTCCATCTGAAGATGTCCTGGTGCTTCTTACTCTGAAGTCATCCAAGAGCTTGTCAGTAGTAAAGGCACCCAAAAAAAACTCTTCCACACAGAGAGAGCATAGAGAACAGGACACACTCACTATCTGTGAAGCAAAACATAATGATGGTTCGTAAAATCTGCTTTAACCTGATAGTCCCTTTCCACTTTGATCTATCGAAGTCTATGTCTGAAGGAAAAGGTAAAGGGATTTTAAAATATGAATGTTACAAGAAAGAAAATATGTTTTCTGAGTCTGTTGAGATGGGGCTATGAGAGACAGGTACCCTAAATGTGAGGGAATGCAAATGTCTGGGGGCTGGAAACTGCTTGCAAAGCTATAGGAATGCGTAAGAGCTCTGTGAGGGGTGAGGGAGAGGTCATACCGGGGCAGAGTCAGGGACCGCCATGCTTCCGATGTGAAATCCATGCCCTCCACCTTTTGTCACTCACCTCTTCTACCTTCCAACCCGTTCAACACTTATCACCCTACCAGGTTTTTCTTTTCTCGGAAATTAAAAAACAAACGGTGGGGTTGGGCACAGGGTCTCCTGCCTGTAATCCCAGCACTTTGGGAGGCCAAGGTGAGAGGATGGCTTGAGGCTGGGAGTTCAAGACCAGCCTGGCCAACACAGTAGAGGCCCTTCCTCTACAAAAAATTGAAAAATTCGCCTGGTATGGGGGGAAAGGGGAGGGAGCGCATTAGGACAAATACCTAAGCCATGTCAAGCTTATAACCTAGATGACGGGTTGATGGGTGCAGCAAACCACCATGGCACATGTATACCTACGTAACAAACCTGAATGTTCAGCACATGTATTAAGGTAAAATTTAAAAAAAAAAAAATTAGCCGGGTGTGGCGGTATGTGTCTGTGGTCACAGCTACTCGGGAAACTGAGACGGGAGGATCACCTGAGCCCAGGAGGTGGAGGCTGCTGTGAGCTGTAATCACGACTGCATTTCCGCCTGGGTGACAGAGTGAGACACTGTCTCATAAATAAAACCACAAATGAATAAATGCTGTAAACTTTCCTCTCCTATTTGTCATGATTAACCATTACTTCTAAAATGACGTAACGACGGTCGATGGTTTCTATTTTGGGGTCTGCAGCATGCCCGCTGTGTAGCCAGTGCTTTAGGACACGGTCTTGCCTAACCCTCACAACAACCCAGTGACATGAGTACTATCGGCAGCCCCGCTTTAATGCCTCAGAACCTGGGGAGTAAAGAGATTTGTGGGGTGGATGTGCTTTAGCACGGGGGTCCTGGTGCTCATCTCCCTTCAATGTGGCTGGGCTAACAGACAAGTAGAAGGGAACACAGGCATCGTCCAGTGACAAGACGCTGTTCCTAGTCTCATCCGACACCTCAGTCCCCCTCTCACATGAAAACAACAGACAAAAATGACAAGGCCAAGGCCCCTCCTCGGAAGGTGCAGCCCGCACCGCTTCCACCATAGTCTCTCTGAATCAGCACATCTCCAGTGCAGAGTTGAATGGCGCCTTTCGTCAGCCAGTCCCATCCCCGCTCACTGCCTCCCTACCCGGCCCATTAGCGGGCGGACCTCTCAGTCATCTCTGGCTTTGTTAGATTTTCAAGCCAAAAAAAAAAGGTACTAAGAAGCTACCACTTCCTGAGGGTATAGGATACCACTTCCTAACCTACTATATGCCAGGCTCACTCAATCTTCATAGCACTCCTTTGAAGCAAAGTAGTATTATTCTCCTCATATTAGAGATTAAAAGACTGGCCCAGAGAACTTTGTCCCAAGTCACATAGCTAGCAGGTAGCCAGCTCCTAGTCACTACACTGCTGCCGAGAACAGCAATCTTTTGTTAACAGCACCTATTCCTCCTTTCCTTCTTTATGCCCACCCGACTCCAGCTTTCTACCCAACAAGGCTGGTAGACACGATAATACATTTCCCCAACTCCATGCCCACCATTCTGCCCTGAAACTGGCGGTTAAGCACGATTCAAAGGCATTACTAACGCAAAGCCAGCAGCTTGTAGAGCTGACTTATCATCGAACATGCTGGACCAACTCTCTACCTAGGGACCTAAATTCTATCGACCTAACAGCCCATGTAATCAATGCCTCACTGAAAGAAGGTGCTCAGATCCCCCTTATCCCCAGCTTAAAGAAATTCCTAGATATTAAGGTCTAGCCGCCACCAGCAGCACCAGATCCCCCTGGGACGAGCAGTGATGCATGAGTTTGCCTCTGACGACCTGAAAGCATCATAATTCAAGAAATGCAGAGGGCAAGCTGTGTAGGATTCCTGAAATAATTGAAACTGACCCATAACTCACCACCCACATGGGAAATTCTATCGCTTTGCTTCCGTAACTAGAAATCAAATCACAAAAATAGGGTCAGATCTCTAATTTGGAGCCTTAGACATGCAACGTCATCTTTAATGACTCCTGGCAACAAATGCTTATTACAGATCTCAGCCCATCTAAATTAAAACATGAAATGCAAAAATTAAGCAGAAAATTCTCAATTTCTCAAGTCCATGAAGAAACCAGAAAAATCATGCAAGCGGGAACAGACATATTCCTTGGGGTCTTGTTCTATCTGTAAATAATCTAAGCAGAAATTATATGAAAGAGAAGATTTACAAGGAAATAAGAACAAACCCATCAGGTCCTTAGTTTCGGGTCTGGGCGTTCTTGGTGAACTGCAATTTTTCACAGTCAATTTGAACTAGCATGGCATGGAAGATGATCTCTTTGGTCATGGCCACTTTTATCTTTTCTATGATGTAGAGCTCATATTCCTCTGATATGGCAGGCTGCCGACTTCAAATCTCTCAATGTTAAGTAGGCCGAAAGATGGTACAATCAGTCAGCAGTGTTCAGGACGGTATGGCTCCATTAAAACGGGGGGCTAATACAAAACAGTGAGTTCGCGTCCTTTGTAGGGACATGGATGAACCTGGAAACCATCATTCTCAGCAAACTGACACGTGAACAGAAAATCAAACACTGCATGTTCTTACTCATAGGCGGGTGTTGAACAATGAGAACACATGGACACAGGGAGGGGAGCACTATACACTGGGGTCTGTTGGGGGGAAATAGGGGAGGGACAGCGGGGTGTGGGGAGTTGGGGAGAGATAGCATGGGGAGAAATGCCAGATATAGGTGAAGGGGAGGAAAGCAGCAAATCACACTGCCATGTGTGTACCTATGCAACAATCTTACGTGTTCTTCACATGTACCCCAAAACCTAAAATGCAATAAATATATATATAAACAAAACAAAACAAAAAACGGGGGACTAAAAATTCCTCTATCAGCAGTTCTAAACCTCATTCAGGGTAGATCTTTGAGAAGTTCACGTAACCATTAAATCATCTCTGGAGATTGTTTCAACATTTCTTCCCTCTGCTTCCCATCCACCAAGCCCTTTATGTCACCATGTCAATAGCTGACATGACCCAGCAGAATAATCTGCCATCACCAGCGTTCACATCTGCTCATGACGAAAGTCTTCTCAGACCTACATCCAGGAAGAGAGTGCCATTCCCTGTCTGCAGCAATACCTCATCAGATGGCCCAGAAAAAAGTAAGTAAAGTTAGCTGTTGATAGAAATTACAAATTCAAAACTCAGTTTCCCTTAATGAGCATTCTTAAAGAGAAAAGTTAGAGAATGAGACCAGGACCAGTGTCAGGGTTGTGCCACCAGATGCTGAACATGAAACACGCTATTAGTAAACAAGCATCTGCAAATTGCACAAAAGAAACGCTAATTGTTATTTTATTTTTCTTCAATTAAAAAACTACTTCTGAGTCTTACATTGTACACTGGATCTCAGAAAAAGTTCATCTCCACACCTAAATCCAACCACTTAATATGTAATGGCCATTCTGTACAAAGACCTTTGTGTTTCTAAGTATAATTGGTGGCCTGGAAAATCCTTCAAGAAACTTAAAACTGTGGAGAGGAAAACCTACACCTATGCATGCTAAAGAAGCTGGGGTAAGAGTCTAGGTCACTCCCAGGAAAGGCTCTCTCTGCTATTTTATCACACGCTCTCAGAAACACCTCTTTTTAGAACCACCTCACTCTAAGGGGTCATCCCAGAGCTTCCTCCTCGGGTTAACTTTTCCTTTTGTCCACATTTGACTTAAAACTTTAAGTGAGAGGGGAGACTGTTTCAGCAGCCTGGGGTCGCAAATATTTGAGTCTAGTTCTAATCAAGACAGTGACAAAGGTCTTGACAGACATGTTCTCTCCATCTCTGTGGTTGATACAGAACTGAGGGTCTTTCTTGGACAAAAGGGAACTATTAAAATAAAGAACAAGAAGGCAACTGTTTTGAGTATGAAATATAGTCAGCGGCCTAAACTGCCTCTTGTGACAATCAATGGGTTGGTATTTATGGACAGGGACCCAGAAACCAGCATTCCTGCCGGGGGTTATGGTTTTATCATGCCAGCCAATACCAGAGAAGCCTTATAGGAGAATGTGCTTCCCAAGAAATGCGTGAGTACAAGCATTCCCACTGAGTAGGCAGAGGGACTGTGCCAAGTTCACACCAGACACTTGTGACATGTTCCCAAATCATGCTGGGTCCCAACCTATTGACTCAGTAAGTTACTTTGATGAGTAGATCAAAAGTTAACAGAGCCTTCCAGCTAGGATCATCTTTTCAACAAAAACCACTCCCTGGCCTTCTAGTTAGAGACCACCTGTTTGCCAACATTCCCCCATCTTGCCATTAAAACAGGGCAACCCGTGGTATTTGATGAAGTAAGGACAAATCAAAGCCATTACTTGACATTCCTTGCAATCACCATATGAAAGTTCTCACTCCAACAAGCCAACCTGACCAAAAATAAAATGTATTTAGAGAGGCTACGATAAATTCAACATCTGTAATAAGTCATTATGAAAAACTAGAATGTGGAATGCTACCCAACTCCTTTTGAACAGACACATTAGGTACGGCAATATTTACTGAGCTCTTCCCCTACCTGTGTCTTGGGTTTTTTGCCTACAGAGATGAAATTTAAGAATGAATAAACCCATGATCCCATCTACTAGGGGACTGAGGTAGAAGGATCTAGTCCAGAGTTCGAGACTATCCTGGGAAACATAGCATGAACTTGTCTCAAAAATTAAAAAGGAATGAGCCACATGGATGGGGCACCAACCCCCATGGCTGTACCAGTGCTGACCCTGAGGTCCCTCCACTAGGTTTGCAATTGCAGACGCAATCCTGTCACTTGTTATACTCTGGAAGTGATAAGACAAACACAGCGTTAAGTCCATCACGTTGAAAACGACAATCTGAAATGGCGGGGGACTAAGGAAAAAAAGACTCCAGATCAACCATAAGACTACAGGTCAAAATCTAGAAAAGTAAGAAAATTTCAGAAAAAGTGTCTATCATGTCCACTGAGCATAGGAATAACACAGGGTTAAAGCTAATCCTTATTACTGAAGATTAGGTAAACTTCAAAACAACTCCTGGAGACCGGGATTATCTTTACTACTGATTAAGAGATAAGAAAAATGAAACAGAGAGAGATTTAGTAAATAGTATCCTGCTACACTGGCCTAGGCTATTATCCTGAGTCTGTTTTTCTTAATCAACAGTCTCACATATACTAATGTCGCTTTCAAGAAAAAAAGGAAGCAATTACAAAATCAAAATACAGTAGCCTTTCCCAAGTTAGTAAGAAACCGCTTCAAACATAACCCTTTGCACATCGATGGGTACACAGACTCACAGAGAAACTTTCTTATCTCACCTGTCTTCATAGACTGATCGTAATCATGAGAGACCCAGAAAGCATGGACTGTCGTCCTGTCAGTAGGATGAAGAAATGGATGCCAAATTCGGCTTGAGCTAGGGGCAGGGAGAGAAAGGTAGCCCAAAGCCTTTGAGGCTGGTCCAGCCATGTTCCTCCCACTGGACACTCCCGATCAACTGTAGCAAACTCAGCGACTGACCTCCACATCCCGGTGAAACTGCACACGGTGCTCACACAGCGAGGGAGGGCGGGCGGAGTGAGTCCATCCAGGCGCATGAGCAGAGCTGGTACACCGAACAGCACCAGGTACTTCACGTAGAAAAAGAGCACCTGAGCTAACGCCAGTCCTCCTGAAAGGCAAACAGGCCAGTCAGAAACACGGATGAGGGTCACAGAAGTTTCCTGCAGGAGACCAACACCCCAGGAGCTATGCCAGCTGCCCTGCTTCTCCACCCACCCCTTCCTCCCCTCAACTCACACATTTTACAAAAATACTCTGATGGCCAAATAGGAACAGTTTGGCCATCTCCAGTCCACAGTTCCCAGCAAGAGCAAACCAGAAGGCGAGTGAGCTCCACGTTTCCAACTGAGGAACCAGGTTCATCTCATTGGGACTTGTTAGACAGTGGGTACAGTCCAAGGAGGGTGAGCTGCAGCAGGGTGGGGCATCGCAAGGGGCCGGAGAACTCCCTCTCCTAGCCAAGGGCAGCCATTAGGGACCTTTCCCGACACTCTGGCCAAGACACTGTGCTTTTCCCGTGGTCTTCAGGAGATTCTCTCCAGTGCCTACACCACCAGTGCCCCGGGTTTCCAGCACAAAACTGGGCAGCTGTTTTAGCTCCAGCAGTTTTTCTTTTATATACCCTAGTGGCACCTGGAATGCCAGTGAGACAGAACCACTCATTCCCTTGGGGAAAAAAAAAAAGTGGGGGTGCTGAAGCCAGGGAGCCAAGTGATCTGGCTCAGTGGGTCCCACCCCCACAAAGACCAGAACACTAAGATCCACTGGCTTGAAATTCTCACAGCCAGCACGGCAGTCTGAGATCAACCTGGGACATTCAAGCTTGGTGTGGGGAGGGGGCATCGGTCCTTGCTAGGCTCAGGTAGGTAGTTTTAACCTTGCCTGTGTAAAGTCTCCAGGAAGTTTACACAGCAAATGGGTGGAATCAATGGCAGCTCAGCTAGGCCTCTGCAGGCAGACTGTCACTAGACTCCCTTCTTGCTGGGCAAGGCATCGCTGAAAAAAGGCAGCACCCCATCAGGAATTTGTAAATAAAACCCCCATCTTCCTGGGACCGAACACCTGGGAAAAGGGGCGGTTGTGGGATCCACTTCAGCAGATTTAAACTTCCCTGCCCGGCAGCCCTGAAGGGAGTAAAGGATCTCTGAGCGCTGCACTTGAGCTCTGATAAGGGACAGACTGCCTCCTCAAGTGGCTCCCTGACCCCCATTTATCCTGACTGGGAGACACGTCATACAGGAGAGCTCTGGCTGACATCTGGTGGGTACCCTTCTGGGACGAAGCTACCAGAGAAGGAACAGGCAGCAACCTTCGCTGTTCTGCAGCCCCCACAGTGATTCCCAGGCAAGCAGGGTCTGGAGTGGACCTCCAGCAAACTCCAGCAGATGGGCCTGACTGTTAGACGGAAAACTAACAACGAGAAAGAAATAGCTTCAACATCAACAGAAAGGACGTCCACTCAGAGACCCCATCAAAAGTCAAAAGTCACCAACGTCAAAGACCAAAGGTAGATAAATCCATGAAGATGGGAAGAAACTAGTGCAAAAAGGCTGAAACTGCCAAAAACCAGCCTCTCCTCCTCCAAGGGATCACAGCTCCTCACCAGCAAGGGAACAAAACTGGATGGAGAATGAGTTTGACAAAGTCACAGAAGCAGGCTTCAGAAGGTGGGTAATAACAAACTTCTCCAAGCTAAAGGAGCATGTTCTAACCCAATGCAAGGAAGCTAAGAACCTTGAAAAAAGGTTAGATGAAATCCTAATTAGAATAACCAGCTTAGAGAAGAACATAAAAGACTTGATGGAGCTGGAAAACACAGCACAACAATTTTGTGAAACATACACAAGTTTCAACAGCCAAATCAATCAAGCAGAAGAAAGGATATCAGAGATTGAAGATCAACTCAATGAAATAAAAGTGAGAAGTCAAGATTATAGAAAAAAGAGTGAAAAGAAATGAACAAAGCCTCCAAGAAATATGGGATTATGTGAAAAGACCAAATCTACAGTTGATTGGTGTACCTGAATGTGACGGGGAAAATGAAACCAAGCTGGAAAACACTCTTCAGGATATTATCCAGGAGAACTTCCCCAACCTAGCAAGGCAGGACAACATTCAAATTCAGGAAATACAGAGAACACCACAAAGATCTTCAAGAAGAGCAACCCCAAGGCACGTAATCGTAAGATTCACCAGGGTTGAAATGAAGGAAAAAGTGCTAAGGGCAGCCAGAGAGAAAGGTCGGGTTATCCACAAAGGGAAGCCCATCAGACTCACAGCAGATCTCTCAGCAGAAACTACAAGCCAGAAGAGAGTGGGGGCCAATATCCAGCATCCTTAAAGAAAAGAATTTTCAACCTAGATTTTCACATCCAGCCAAACTAACCTTCATAAGCAAAGGAGAAATAAAATCCTTTACAGAAAAGCAACTGCTGAGAGATTTCATCACCACCAACCCTGCCTTACAAGAGCTCCTGAAGGAAGCACTAAACACGGAAAGGAACCACGATTACCAGCCACTGCAAAAACGTACCAAATTGTAAAGACCATCGACACAATGAAGAAAATGCATCAACTAATGGGCTAAACAACCAGCTAGCATCAAAATGGCAGGATCAAATTCACATATGACAATATTAACCTTAAATGTAAATGGGCTGAATGCCCCAATCAAAAGACACAGACTGGCAAATGGGATAAAGAGTCAAGACCCATTTGTGTGCTGTATTAGGGAGACCCATCTCACATGCAAAGACACACATAGGCTCAAAATAAAGGGATGGAGGAATATTTACCAACCAATGGAGAGCAAAAAAAAGGCAGGGGTTGCAATCCTAGTCTCTGATAAAACAGACTTTAAACCAACAAATATTAAAAGGAATCAATGCAACAAGAAGAGCTAACTATCCTAAATATATACGCACGTAATACAGGGGCACCCAGATACATAAAGCAAGTTCTTAATGACCTACAAAGAGACTTAGACTCCCACACAATAATGGTGGGAGACTTTAACATGCCACTGACAATATTAGACAGATCAAGAAGACAGAAAATTAATAAGGATACCCAGGACTTGAACTCAGCTCTGGACCAAGTGGACCCAGTAGATATCTACAGAACTCTCCACCCCAAATCCACAGAATATACATTCTTCTCAGCACCACATCACACCTACTCTAAAATTAACCAATAATTGGAAGTAGATCACTCCTTAGCAAATGCAAAAGAAAAGAAATCATAACAAACAGTCTCTCAGACACAGTGCAATCAAATTAGAACTCAGGGTAAAGAAACTCACTCAAAACCCCACAACTGGAAACTAAACAGCCTGCCCCTGAATGACTACTGGATAAATAATGAAATGAAGGCAGAAATAAAGATATAAGACACAACGTACCAGAATCTCTGGGACACATTTAAATCAGTGTCTAGAGGGAAATTTATAGCACTAAATTCCCCCAAGAGAAGCAAGGAAAGATCTAAAATTAACACCCTAATGTCACAATTAAAAGAACTAGAGGAGCAAGAGCAAACAAATTCAAAAGCAGAAGACAAGAAATAACTAAGATCAGAGCAGAACTGAAGGAGATAGAGACACAAAAACCCTTCAAAAAAAACCAAATCCAGGAGCTGGTTTTTTGAAAAGACCAACAAAATAGAGTGCTAGCCAGATTAATAAAAAAGAGAAGAATCGAATCAATGCAATAAAAAATAATAAAGGGGATATCACCACCGATCCCACAGAAATACAAACTACCAGAGATTACTACAAACACCTCTATGCAAATAAACCAGTGAATCTAGAAGAAATGGATAAATTCTTGGACACTTACACCCTCCCAAGACTAAACCAGGAAGGAGTTAATCTCTCAATAGACCAATAACAAGGTCTGAAATTGAGGCAGCAATTAATAGCCTACCAAACAAAAAAAGACCAGGACCAGATAGTTTCACAGCTGGTTCTACCAGAGGTACAAAGAGGAGCTGGTACCATTCCTTCTGAAACTATTCCAAACAATACAAAAAGAGGGAATATTCCCTCACTCATTCTATGACCAACATCATCCTGATACCAAAACCTAACAGAGACACAACTAAAAAGAAAATTTCAGGCCAATATCCATGATGAACATTGATGCAAAAATCCTCAATAAAATACCAGCAAACGGAATTCAACAGCACATCTAAAAGCTCATCCATTACAATCAAGTCGGCTTCATCCCTGGGATGCAAGGCTGGTTCAACATATGTACATCTATAAACGTAATCCTCCACATAGACACAACCAAAGGCAAAAACCACATGATCATCTCAATAGACGCTGAGAAGACCTTCTACAAAATTCAACAGCGCTTTATGCTAAAAACTCTCAATAAACTAGGTATTGATGGAACATATCTCAAAATCATAAAAGCTATTTATTACAAACCCTCAGCCAATATCATACTGAATGGGCAAAAACTATAAGCATTCCCTTTGAAAACTGGCAGAAGACAAGGATGCCCTCTCTCACCACTCCTATTCAACATAGTATTGGAAGTTCTGGTCAGGGCAATCAGGCAACAAAAAGAAATAAAGCGTATTCAATTAGGAAAAGAGGAAGTCAAATTTTCTCTATTTGCAGACAACATAATTTTACATTTAGAAGACCCCATCATCTCAGCCCAAAATCTCCTTAAGATGATAAGCAACTTCAGCAAAGTCTCAGGATACAAAGTCAATGTGCAAAAATCACAAGCATTCCAATAACAGACACCAGATACACCAATAACAGACTAACAGAGAGCCAAATCATGAGTCAACTCCCACTCACAATTGCTACAAAGAGAATAAAACACCTAGGAATACAACTAAAAAGGGATGTAAAGGACCTCTTCAAGGAGAACTACAAACCACTGCTCAAGGAAATAAGAGAGGACACAAACAGATGGAAAAACATTCCATGTTCATGGTTAGGAAGAATCAATATCGTGAAAATGGCCATACTGCCCAAAGT
This sequence comes from Aotus nancymaae, assembly GCF_030222135.1. Classification (NCBI taxonomy): domain Eukaryota; kingdom Metazoa; phylum Chordata; class Mammalia; order Primates; family Aotidae; genus Aotus; species Aotus nancymaae. Next base: position 13,534,517 of record NW_026988453.1, on the reverse strand, counting down.
AATTTATAGATTCAATGCTATCCCCATCAAGCTACCAATGACTTTCTTTACAGAATTGGAAAAAAAAAATCACCTTAAACTTCATATAGAACCAAAAAAGAGCCCGCATAGCCAAGACAATCCTAAGCAAAAAGAACAAAGCTGGCGGCATCACGCTACTTGACTTCAAACAATATTACAAGGCTGCAGTAATCAAAACAGCATGGTACTGTTACCAAAGCAGAGATATAGACCAATGGAACAGAACAGAGGCCTCAGAAACAATGCCACACAACTACAATCATCTGATCTTTGACAAACCTGACAAAAACAAGCAACGGAGACAGGATTCCCTATTTAATAAATGGTGTCGGGAAAACTGGCTAGCCATATGCAGAAAGCTGAAACTGGATCCCATTCTTACACCTTATACAAAAATTAACTCCAGATGGATTGACAATTGAAGCATAAGACCTAACACCATAAAAACCCTAGAAGAAAACCTAGGCAAAACCTTCCAAGTCTCATCGTGTGTGTCAGGCATGGGCGCCCACTTCCCTCAGCTTCAGGAAGTATGCTGTATCTGCCTTTACCAGCTTGTGTCCCCTGACTCTCCCCATGCTCTCACCTCCAGTCTATCTTGGGCTCCTGCTTACATCCATGGCCTGACCTCTCACCTGGACCTTTTCTAAAATGTGGCACATATACACCATGGAATATTATGCAGCCATCAAAAACGATGAGTTAGCGTCCTTTGTAGGGACATGGATGAACCTGGAAACCATCATTCTCAGCAAACTGACACAAGAACACAAAATCAAACATCGCATGTTCTAACTCATAGACGGGTGTTGATCAATGGGAACACATGGACACAGGGAGGGGAGCACTATACACTGGGGTCTGTTGTGGGGGAGTGGGGGGGACAGCGGGGGTGGGGAGTTGGGGAGAGATAGCATGGGGAGAAATGCCACATATAGGTGAAGGGGAGGAAGGCAGCAAATCACACTGCCACATATGCACCTATGCAACAACCTTGCACGTTCTTCACATGTACCCCAAAACCTAAGATGCAATAAAAAAAGTAATAATAATTTACTTTGTTCACATCAAACCTACTCTAGATTTTGCTTAACTTTTTTGTGATTAAAGCTTTGTAGCTTCAGGAAGCTTAGATTTTTTTTTTTAAGTAAGTTTTTTCCCATATAAGGTTATTTACAAGAACCTCCCATATGTAAGATCTGGGGTAAGTACTGGAAATATAAAGACAAATCAAGCAGAATACACACTAGGAACCTCAACAAAAGGTACAAGTGCCACAGCGGAGACTTGGAGATTTTCCCTCCCAGCTAGGGGTGAAGGAGGAAGAGAAGCTAATGTCCTGGGGTGGTCAACACCGGTGCTAAGAGTCACCATGATGGCTCTGTAGAGACACCGAACAAAAGGGAGCTATTGCCCCCAGGAGTTCCGTAACGTGCTTGGTCAGGAGGAGATGGATCAGCGCCCAGAAAACCAAACTCAGTAAATGTGACTGGTGGGGGAAGGGAGTGAGATCGTGGGCAGAACTGAGAACGGCTGCCACGTTCTCCAGAGCGACAAGTACCACAGCCCAGGAGGAGGAGTGGCGTGTGGGGGAGAGGCACAGGGGATGCCTTGTATAAAGCTTGCCCAGCCAGAGTGGCCGAAGAAGCGAAAGAATGCAGTCATCTCTAGCATTGGATTCTGGATGAACGAAGTACATCAACTGCTGTCATTTCAATTCAGCCTAAACCTCTAGAGCTAGAAGCAGCTTTACCAGGGAGCAGGCAGAGTCCCCACTTCTGAGCTCAGCAGTCACCCGCCTGCTGAAGGAGAAATGGTCGGAATCTCGTAGTTCAGACTCATCCGCTACGAGATCCTGAGCTGAATCTGACTAAGGTGGATACCTGTGATGCACCTGCCTGTGCACAGTCTATCACAAAATCCCCTACTCATAGTACAGTAATAATATACTCTAAACATTTAGTTGTGCATGTTGACAGCAAGGCCACGCACGCCTAGCGGTTGACCGTCTGGTTCTCAGAAAGGGGGTGGTCCCAGGAACCCGGCTGCATCTGGCCGGTGAGCAGTTCACAGCAGAGGCTCTAGGGCTGAGTCTAGGAAATGCAAAGACTGAGTGTTCAGAGTAAGGAAGACCAAACCAGGGAGGGAGGGAGATGAAGGGGAAAAAAGGCACCAAGTCAGAGAGGCTGGAGGAACATTAATCACAACCCCAAAACTGGAAACAAGCAAAGCAGATGTTGGCAAAATGAAGCAGAACAGACTCAAGTTGGCTAGAGGGTGATTTAGGGCTATAAACTTCTGGCTGCGTAATTCCTTTCCTTTCTGCTTGAAGGCACAAAACAATGCAAAGAAACCAGGCTGTGCATAGAGGCCAGGCTGTGCTCCTTGGGTGCGTCAACAGGCCTGGAGGGACAGCAGCCAAACAGAAGGGGACAAGCCAAAACCCGGTGCTCTCCTGATGAGAGCTAGGCTGGGGCTTTGCACAATTGTTAGAGTGGGATCCACTCACCCATCACACGTGGCTTCTCTGACAGTTCCATCTCATCTCACGGGTCATCTTACTTACCTACACCACGTAAAACAACAGTCACACAAGCAGCAAAAGTGTCAACAGAATAAAAACACCAAATTCACGACTCGCTGCTATTGAGAGGCAGGGTGGGAAACGCAGTCAGGAGGGAACCCAATTGGGCTTCAACCATGTTGTAATATTTTATTTCTTGAACTAAGGATGGAGAAACCAGTGTTTGCTCCATTCTCTCAGTGATAAGAACTATTATTACTCCCCATTTTACAGAACTGGACTCAGAAAGGTTATAAAATTTGCCAAAGATCACACACTACTAAGTGGCAGGGTTGGAACTTGGATCAGGTCAGCTGCGTTCAAGTCAGCACGTTTGCTGGATTCATGTGCAACTCTGAGCCCAGACGGGGAAGAGGGTCTGTGTGAAGCAGACCAGGGTGTTGTTAAAGGGAGCCAACAGAGGGTATTTCAAGCAGGAAAAAAAAAAAAAAATTTAAAAACGGGGAAAGAGCTCCAAAGGTCTTCAGAAAATCCAGCCTCAAGGAGCACACTGTATGCAAAGATATTTGAGAGCAAACGAGGGGTAGTGCATTGTGGTGAGCGACTCCAGGTGAACAGATTTGCTCTTTCTGAGTCGTTTCAAGCTGACTAATACGAGGTCAGAGAAACACAGGCACAATGAGAGATGCCTTTTTCTGCTATGAAGGGCAGGTGACGTGAAAGACAGGATAAGAAGACAGGCATTTAGTGTACCAAGGACCATCAAGCTTGGGAAACCTTTCAGATGCTCCCAGAGGTAATCTCAGTCAAGGACAAGAGTCAGCCCCAAAAGGGGCTCCAACCGCTGCATCCAAACCACCTCCTGGCCTCCCAACATCCTCCCTTGCTTTGTCCTTAAATGAGAGGAACCAGTGATCTGTAGAAAGGGCTCTAGACTGGGCAACCACGAACTAACACTCTCCCAGGTAACTGTTTCTTCTTTTTCTGTAACACCAGACTGATCCCCTCAAGGTCACCATGAGTGATTATTAACTCGGAAAGCGAAAGGAGAGTTTCCTTCCCAGAGTGCCTACTCTTTGAACATGTTAGACATGGAAAAATCTAGTTTTGGAAAATTTCTTCTTACAAGGGTTCAAACCACCAAAATTCCCCTCTTTAAAGAAAAGATGTGTTTCTGGGGGAGACAATTTACGTAGGTAGAATATTAAATCCTATTTTCCCATCTTCTTCCTCAGGATACCACCTACCAACATCATCTTGTACTTGATTCAAGAAATACAGGGAAGAAGACTTCACACAGCAGAAGCAAAGTAATACTCCATCCACATAGCCATGAAAGACTTAATGAAATAATGTGGGACAAGAAGGGAGCTTTACACAGGGCAAAATGTCTTGAAAATTCTAAAACGCACATTTTCAGACAGAGTCCATGATATGGTTTGACTGTGTCCCCACCCAAAACTCTATTTGAATTGTGTCTCCCAGAATTCCCATGTGTTGTGGGAGGGACCCGGGGGAGGCAACTGAATCATGGGAGCCGGTCTTTTCCATGCTATTCTCATGAGAGTAAGTCTCATGAGATCTGATGGGTTTCTCAGGGGTCTCCGCTTTTGCTTCTTCCTCATTTTTCTCTTGGCACCGCCATGTAAGTGACTTTCGCCTCCCTTCAAGATTCTGAGGCCTCTCCAGCCATGTGGAACTGTATGTAAGTCCAATTAAACCTCCTTTTGTTCCCAGTTTCAGGTATGTCTTTAACAGCAGCATGAAAACAAATACAGTCCATCACTCACTCTGCCTAAAAGTGCTCTATAAAAACTATGTGCAGAATGAATTGGAAATTAACTACTAATTAAAGGATTCTATTGCAAATCCCTCAAAAAGCAAAGAATCCCTTTAGAAAGCAAATAATTGCCTCCCCAAAGTATCCAACAACTTCAGATTTCCATATGTCAACTTAGGCTTAAAAGAGAGACACAACTATTTTCCGCACCTAAGAAGTTACCTGTTCACCAACTTACCTGAGCATAATAATGCATTAGGTAAGAATGAACAAAGATCGTGGTATTCTGAGGGGACTGGGTGAAGGGAAGAAAGGGGGAAAGGGAAGGCAGGGAATAGTCGGTGTTTTAAATAACTGTGCTGCAACTTGCTACGTTTCAGTATATATTTATAACAGCACATGAAGCAGGCATCTCTTCCATTCTGCAAGCATGCACCATGAAATTATCTTCACACTACACAGAATATCTGTAATTGAACAGTCAAGTTCCACAGTAGTAAATCCCAGAATAGCTTTAGGTTCATACTGCATTAATTTTAAATAACCTCAGGATTCTAATCCAAGGAGAAAATTCATAAAAAAAATTTTTCTACTGTAACTTAACAAAGCTTAGAATGTTTAATACCTCGAAAGAGTGGAAAAAGAAAAGAATCTTATGCTGACTGCCATGTTTGTCTCCCCAACTTTCAAAACAAGTATCAGATGTCCAATGTCTTATCCCTTTCCTCTCACTGTTATGTTGCAGAATGAGAAAAAGCAAATGGATAACTTTGCTGGCCTTTCATTACCATTTAGATAGGTGCACAGGCGTTATTTCAACAACAGTTGGTATTTAAACACTGAGCTAAAAAAACTCATCACTTACACTTAGGAGACACGCTTTTAATCTCCAACCAGTCAACAGTTCCGTCTTTTGAAAAGGACTCTAATGTACATTCCACAAAGCTTCATTATAATCTTTGCCAAGAACAACTAACTTTCAATTATTCTCACTTTTCTACCTCCTCGCTCACTCTCAAAGCCCTTGCTAAAGCTCTTTTCTCCCGTAAACTCATATACCCGGATTTACCATGGATTTGCCGTAGAGAAGCACCTTTCAATCATGAATTGAAGAAATGTTAACTTTTCGAGCTTTTAAAGAAAAACCATTAAGTCACTGTCTTTGCTCCCCTTAATCCTAGGCTCTGCCTAGTTAGGGTAGAGTTCCAGTCTGCCATTTTCTGTTTTCTTAGAAGATTCTGAAGTTCAAAAGAACCTAAGAGTGCTTATCTTTTAGAGATACTACTGAAATTTTAGTAGATAGTAAGATGTCTGGGATTTGCTTCAAAACAATATGGGAGAGAGTACAGACCAAGAAAACTGGCCAGGAGTTGACAATTGTTGGACCTGGGTGATAAATACATTGGGGTTAATTCTACATTTACAGTTTTAATCTTCCAGATTACGATGTTCTAAAAGGGGAGGCACTGAGAGCCCTCACGGGAACCCTGAATACTTAACTTCCTCCTCACCACCAACCAAACGCGTGTGCAGGTGGCAGTGAGCAAAATGGGCTTATCTCAGCTCAATCCCACCTCCTTGCTCAGCCTTGGTGCATAGAAAACATGAAACATGGAAAAATGGAGAGGCCAATTACAGGAGGGGAAGGGGGAGAATGCCAAGGATCAGAATAATCAATTAGCTTATCAGCCCTTAGATCGCTGGAAACTGGCAGCCAGCGAAGAATAATGTCTTCCTACAGCAAGATGTCCGCGGTGATGTTTAGCAACTACAACAGCATTTCTGGAATTTATCTGCGTCCTAAACGCCTTCTGGGATAACAGTTCATCAGAGCGAATCCTAGCCTCTCCTTGGAAGATTCTGGTTTAGTATCTGAGCCAGAGACCTGAAATCTACATATAAAACAAGTACTAGAAAATTATGCCCAGTCAAGTCTTAGAGATCTAACTTGGAAGATCCACATCCTACTTTGTTTTCCCATTTTAAAAGATTTATTACGTTTTGGGAGGCTGAGGCAGAAGGATCACTGAAGACCACAAGTTGGAGACCAGCCTGGGCAACACAGCAAAACCGTGTCTCTATAAATCATTTAAAAATTAGCCAGGCATGGTCAGGCATGTCCATAGCCCTAGCTACATGGGACGCTGAGGTAGGAGGATCACTTGAGCCCAAGAGTTCAAGGCTATAGTGAGTTACGGTCACACCATTGCACCCCAGCCTACCTAACAGGGTGAGACCCTGTTTCCAAATAAATAAATATGAAGATATTTCAAAGTGTGAATAGCAGTTTTCTTGGAAAAATAGAGATTACCCTTCTGTTGCTTTAAGCTTCCAAATACTAATTTCATTAATATTTTCTGATTTTCACGTATAGAAAAGAAAAAAGGCACTCTCTCACTCCATCTGTTTGTTCTATGGCAGAATTTCAAAGGTAATGTTCCAAATCCATCCTGACATTAATCACCGAGTTATCCAAAAAAAAAAAAGAACATTCAGGGAGTTTCAAGGAGAAATCTTGTGCCACAGAAGTGACCTTTAATTTTATCAGCTATAGACTGCCATCATTTTGCAAAGCACAACTTAACTGAAGAAACAACGCTCTGCTCGCTTGAGACTGAAGGTCAGTGGTCACTCAGACCCAATCTCATACCCCTACTAGAGAAAGCAAGCTCCAAGCTTCCCTGCAGAGTTCTGCTCAAATAAATACCTCCACAAAGCGTGCTACAACTTTTAACAAAACTTACCACTACCCTATTCCCTAGCGTAAGGAGTAGCAGCAGAGAAAAAAGTTACTGCCAGTAATCAAAGCTCCCTCAAAGGATAAATCCTCAGCTAATTTTCAAATCTGCTAACATCCCAGGGAACAGATGTTTATATATTTATGTATATATTTATTTAATACGTAGATTCATTATAAAATGTGCCCTCTGCTATTGTCACAGTCCTTAGAGTATGTAAAAAAAAATATTTAAAATATACCAATTATAAAAGATATGGCTAGGTGCAGTGGCTCACGCCTGTAATCCCAGCACTTTGGGAGGCCAAGGCAGGTGGATCACCTGAGGTCAGGAGTTCGAGACCAGCCAGGCCAACATGGTGAAAACTCATCTCTACCAAAAACACAAAAATTAGCCTGGCGTGGTGGTAGGCACCTGTAATCTCAGCTACTTAGGAGGCTGAGGAAAGAGAATTCCTTGAACCTGGGAGGCGGAGGTTGCAGCGAGCTGAGATCGCACCACTGCACTACAGCCTCAGCAACAGAGCAAGACTCCATCTCAAAAAGAATTTAAGACATAAAATAATTTTTTAATCCTTCCAAATAGGAAAGTCACACTCAGAACATCTTCCCTTTCACAGAATAAATGTTTGAAAAGCAGGAGGTGTCCAAGGCTCCATGATCTACGCACACCCTCCATATATTTTCCACAGTTGAAACCCTTCCAAGAGCTTTAATGGCCATATTCTCACTGTTGAATCCCAAATACTTATCACTAACTTTGATATTCCCCCTGAATCCCAGAACTGTGGATGCATCCTCCCCGCTGGAAATCTCCACTTCCTCTCTGTACCTGCGACCCCACAAAGTACCTGGCACCCAACATTTAGAGAGTAAATTAGCGAGTAGAATTTTCTTTATGAAGATTTAATGAAACTTTGATGAATTGATGTGCATTAAATGACCATCACTTTTTCAATGACCACAGTTACATTTGAGGAAGGTTAGCACTTAACTCCTCACAATCATCAAGCCCCTCTTGCCTCCCTTAATATGCCCTGTGTCACAAAACTGGTGACAGTTTAGGACTGAAACACTCAGCTTCTCTCTCCCAGTGAAAAGTAATTCATTACAGTCAGGAAGGAGCAGAGAGGGGGCTCCATCTAAACCTGAGGGCTCAGGGGAAGCAACTCAGAAGTGAGATGTTTTAGAGGCATTAACTGGATAAAGAAAACCTGAACCAATGGCATAGACAAAGCATGAAGAAATGAACCATCCCAGGGCAGCTGGGGAGGAAATCCAGCTGACAGGACTTCAGCGACAGGAAAGGGCCGCACTTGTCAGCTACAAAGCACAACTTTATAGTGGAAGACCTGGGAAATCACATAAGAAGATGACTTGTTTTGTGTTTTAGAAAGATCAGTCCGTTTAGAAGAAAAAGTGGAGGATGATTTTTCTTCCTACGGGGGAGAAAGGCAGAACAAGAAGCTGTATGGAGAAGACGGAACAGCATGGCCAGAGTCTGAGTTTCAGACGTGGCAGAGGGATCCAGGAGATCCGACCACCCATTTTAAGCTGTTTGTGGAACTGCCTCCCAAAGCTTTATCAAAGTCCTCCAACACACGCTGCATCCAAATGGATTTTTGTTGGTGGTTGTGTGTCATTCACGGTGTGTGCATCGCCACGCATGATACACACAACCACCAAGAAAAATCGCCAAATGCCACGTGATAGGCAGGCTGATGTCCAGTGGGGATGGTGACATGATCCCCAAACAGAACCAATTCCATGGAAGCACGAGGTGAGGGGCAAAAGCGGCCTAGGAGTAAATGTCTTAGGATAGCCTGGGCCTCGCTCAATCTAGGGAAGAGAGAGTCAGGCTCACCCTATCTAGAAATTAAGGGGCTTGGGAGACCCTCCCTGCTGAAATCAGTGACAATCGTTCTACAGCCTATATATAAAAACACGTTCTACATAAAATCTGAAAACTAGAGTAAGTTGAGAATTTTTTTTTTAATTTCACAGGAGAATTTAATGACAAACAGTTTGAAGTAAAAAGATTCAAGGACATCATTAAAGCTGGGATGAGAATGGCTACTTTGGTAGACAATCTCTGATCTAGAATCAACAGCCATCCTGCCTCCTCCAACTTCAATACTTTGTAAATTGCCCAGGAGAGGCTGAATATTAGGCTAATATAATTCGGTCTAATTTGAATTGCTTAAATGACTAGCTATCTTTCACTGCCACCTCCTGGCCCCTTCTAGTATGTCCACCCTGAACTACTACACTAAGACCGGTAAACCCCCCACATGCACACACAAAATACCAATAATTACATTCAAGAATCTCTAATTGCTGGGTGTGGTAGCTCACGCCTACAATCCCAACAGTTTGGGAGGCTGAGGTGGGCAGATCACTTGAGGTCAGAAGTTAAGACCAGCCTAGCCAACATGGTGAAACCCCATCACTACTAAAAATACAAAAATTAGCCGGGCATGGTGGCGGGCACCTGTAGTCCCAGCTACTCGGGCAACTGAGTCAGGAGAATCGCTTGAACCAGGGAGGCAGAGGCTGCAGTGAGCCAAGATCGAGCTGGCAACAGAACAAGACTGTCTCAGAAAAAAGAATCTCTAACCAAATAGACGGTCAAATGAAAATATGACCACATTGCAGATGAAAAGCTACGCTACCAAGTGGGAGCCCCTGATCAGGGCAGCTGGTCACCCAGCTACATCCTCTTCAAGGTGGCTGTACGCCGACAGTCACTCCAGCCAGGGTCTGGGTCCTCCACTTTGTGGGTCAGAAGCCTGATCTGCCAGCACCTGAGACAGATCTGTGTCTAGGAACAGACACACATTAGCCCAGCTCACGGAGACAGATGTGTATTACCAGAACGTGAGGTCTCCTATCTTCTCTAGGTCAGCCACATTAAGAAGTCAGGTGATGCCCTCAGAGAGTGCTTGGTGAGGAAGACATCAGGGCAAGGGCACTGGCCGGGGTTCAAGAACCTGAACCTTCAGTGACTTCAAGCTCTGAAAGATGGAGGCACCTATCTCCTCCTCGGGAATATTCTGCCACTGGACAACACAAAACAAATTGCTAACCAGGGCATCCTTCCCCAGCCAATGCCTGACTGGGAATTGTCAGGATTTGCCTTCTGAATGCTTCCTTGTCTAATTCTGTCTAAACCAACTCCCTTTCTGATTGATTGGCAAAATCTTTCCAAGGGTATGATTAAAGCCTGCAGTTAAATTATCCCCAATCAAGTGCCCACCAAAATACACGTTTCTAATCAATTGTGCACGGATGTAAAGGCTTCTCTCTGTAGTGGGCTGTACTTTTCCTCTCTCCAAGCTTTGGAAGCACTCTAAGGTAGTCTCCTGTGATGGCTTCTAATAAAAAGGTAGTGACAAAGTCCACTTGCTGAAAAGCTTACAGATTGCACACCTACCGTCACAGCTACTCCCCTCAACCATCGCATGGGGTTCTCTGTGAAACTAGTATGATTCTCATTTTACAGATAACAACACTGAGATTCAGAGATGACAAGTGGTTTCTCCAGTATCACAGAATTAGTGGATATGGGGTTAAGACTAAAGCATAGATCTTCAGACCCCAAATGAGTCTATTGAAGATACTTTTTTTTTTTTTTTTTTTTTTGGGAGACAGAGTTTCGCTCTTGTTGCTCTGGCTGGAGTGCAATGGCACAATCTTGGCTCACCACAATCTCTGCCTCCTGGGTTCAAGTGATTCTCCTGCCTCAGCCTCCCCACTAGCTGAGATTACAGGCACGTGTCACCATGCCCAGCTAATTTTGTATATTAGTAGACATGAGGTTTCTCTATGTTGGTCAGGCTGATCTCAAACTCCCAACCTCAGGTGATCCACCCACCTTGGCCTCCCAAAGTGCTGCAATTACAGGTGTAAGCCACCATGCCCAGCCTGAGGATACTTGCTTTTAACAAAATATAAAGGCATTTAGCCTGACCGAGGGCACTACTCATATATTCAACACATATTTATTGAGTGTCAATTATTAGCTATCTACTGTTTGTTTTTTTTTGTTTGTTTGTTTTTTGAGATGGAGTCTCACTCTGTTGCCCAGGTTGGAGGGCAGTGGCTTGATCTCAGCACACTGCAACCTCTGTCTACTGGGTTCAAGTAATTCTCCTCCCTCAGCTTCCCAAGTAGCTAGGACTACAAGCACCCACCACCACGCCCAGCTAATTTTTACATTTTTAGTAGAGACAGGATTTCACCATGTTGATCAGGCTGGTCTCAAACTCCTGACCTCAGGTAATCCAACCACCTCAGCCTCCCAAAGTGCTGGGACTACAGGCATGAGCCACTGCACCCTGCCAGCTATCTACTGTTTTAGGCAGTGGGGACAGCATGATGAACAAGTTCAATAAAGTTCCTACGTCCGTGAACATAGAGTCAGAGACGGAAGGCAGGCAAACAAGTAAAATTCCAGATGGCGACAAGCTCTACGCAGAGAATCGAATCTGGTGATGTAGAACGCTGCTTGTCTGTTTCTGTTTGGGTCACCAAGAATAGCTTCTTTGGGGCCATGACATTTAAGCAGAGATAGGAATGACAAGAAGTCGCACGATGCAGGGCAAGAGCATTGTAACCTGAAGGAACAGCTCACAAAAGCGCCCCACGGTGGGACCATGCTTGCTCTGTCTGAAGATGAGCAGGAAGCCCAGAGCGCTGGAGCACAGAGGCCGGGGCAAGGGTGGGAGGAGATGCGTCACGGAGGCAGGTGCCGGACCACATGGTGTTTTCTTAAGGAGGAACAGTCTGGCTTTATTCTAAGCTCAATGAAAAGCCATCACACAACTGCAGAAATATTCTGCTTTTTAACAAGGTCACACCATTTTAGAACAAGTTTTACACCCCACAATCCCTAAGTCCCAATCAGCCCATTATTCCTAGAACCCAGTGATTGGTGTCTTTAACAATACAGTATT